>NW_026290940.1:132500-142500 GCF_023373465.1 Oncorhynchus keta | reverse complement strand
CTTATTAGTAAAACCAGCCCTGTTGTTCCCTCTGTCTTATTAGTAAAACCAGCCCTGTTGTTCTCTGAGACACAGTCCCTCTGTCTTATTAGTAAAACCAGCCCTGTTGTTCTCTGAGACACAGTCCCTCTGTCTTATTAGTAAAACCAGCCCTGTTGTTCTCTGAGACACAGTCCCTCTGTCTTATTAGTAAAACCAGCCCTGTTGTTCTGAGACACAGTCCCTCTGTCTTATTAGTAAAACCAGCCCTGTTGTTCTCTGAGACACAGTCCCTCTGTCTTATTAGTAAAACCAGCCCTGTTGTTCTCTGAGACACAGTCCCTCTGTCTTATTAGTAAAACCAGCCCTGTTGTTCTCTGAGACACAGTCCCTCTGTCTTATTAGTAAAACCAGCCCTGTTGTTCTCTGAGACACAGTCCCTCTGTCTTATTAGTAAAACCAGCCCTGTTGTTCACAGTCCCTCTGTCTTATTAGTAAAACCAGCCCTGTGTTCTCTGAGACACAGTCCCTCTGTCTTATTAGTAAAACCAGCCCTGTTGTTCTCTGAGACAGTCCCTCTGTCTTATTAGTAAAACCAGCCCTGTTGTTCTCTGAGACACAGTCCCTCTGTCTTATTAGTAAAACCAGCCCTGTTGTTCTCTGAGACACAGTCCCTCTGTCTTATTAGTAAAACCAGCCCTGTTGTTCTCTGAGACACAGTCCCTCTGTCTTATTAGTAAAACCAGCCCTGTTGTTCTCTGAGACACAGTCCCTCTGTCTTATTAGTAAAACCAGCCCTGTTGTTCTCTGAGACACAGTCCCTCTGTCTTATTAGTAAAACCAGCCTCTGAGACACAGTCCCTCTGTCTTATTAGTAAAACCAGTTGTTCTGAGACACAGTCCCTCTGTCTTATTAGTAAAACCAGCCCTGTTGTTCTGAGACACAGTCCCTCTGTCTTATTAGTAAAACCAGCCCTGTTGTTCTCTGAGACACAGTCCCTCTGTCTTATTAGTAAAACCAGCCCTGTTGTTCTCTGAGACACAGTCCCTCTGTCTTATTAGTAAAACCAGCCCTGTTGTTCTCTGAGACACAGTCCCTCTGTCTTATTAGTAAAACCAGCCCTGTTGTTCTCTGAGACACAGTCCCTCTGTCTTATTAGTAAAACCAGCCCTGTTGTTCTCTGAGACACAGTCCCTCTGTCTTATTAGTAAAACCAGCCCTGTTGTTCTGAGACACAGTCCCTCTGTCTTATTAGTAAAACCAGCCCTGTTGTTCTCTGAGACACAGTCCCTCTGTCTTATTAATGCAATCATATAGAAAGACTTGGAGGAGACCATAATCACCACGGTTTCTAAATAATGTTTTTCTGTCCTCATCCTGATTGGCCAAATCGTCTCTAGGTCGGTAGCCTGCGGTCAGCTAGCCGACATCTCACAGTACTGTAGGGATAACTATTGTGTTTCTCCTGAGACTCTTCCTCCACCTCATTAGTAGTTACCAGTTTGTCTTTGACCCTTCACTTGACCCGTTGTGGGTTTTGTTTTTGGTTTTACTATATCCTGAATATCCAAATGTTCTCTGGGTCGGTAAAAATGTGAGGTCAGTTATAATCACAGCTTCTGTTTCTCCCGAGACACAACTTCCTTCACCTCGTTAGTAAAGCCCGAACGTAGAACCACCATTTTGTTGCTGAAAATGTAGCTATAGTTCACTACATGTATAGGAGGACATATTAACCACCGTGGTTTCTGATAAGGCTTTCTGTCCGGATCCTGAATGAACAAATCTTGGTAATGTGAGGTGGTGTCAGTAGTTATAATACACTGGACTGGAGTTGAACTATGATCTTGTGTTTCCTGTAAAGCAGAATGCCTCCTACTTCCTTAGTAGAGCCACATATACAGTAGAAACACAGCACTGTTCTGTTGCAGTTCACTACATTACCTATAGCAGCTGAACAACAGCAACCGTGGTCTATGGGACATTATGAGACAGTAGCACAAACTGCAGAGAGACAGAGAGAGAGGGAGAGAGAGGGAGAGAGAAGGAGAGAGAGAGAGAGGGAGAGGGAGAGGGAGAGAGTTGTTCTCTGAGACACAGTCCCTCTGTCTTAGAGAAAACCAGCCCTGAGAGGGAGAGACAGAGAGAGAGAGAGAGTAGAAACCAGCCCTGTTGTTCTGAGAGTCCCTCTGAGAGAGCCCTGAGGGAAGGGAAGGGAAGGGTCTTAAGAGAAACCAGAGAGAGGGAGGGGGAGTCCCTCTGTCTTAGAGAGAACCAGCCCTGAGAGAGAGAGGGAGAGTAAGAGGGAGAGGGGAGAGGGAAAGGCCCTGAAGAGAGGGAGAGTCCCTCTGTCTTAGGAGAACCAGAGAGTTCTCTGAGAGGTCCCTCTGTCTTATTAGTAAAAGAGAGAGAGAGAGACAGAGAGAGAGAGAAAGGGACAGAACCAGCCCTGAGAGAGAGGGAGGGGGAGGGAGAAACCAGGAGAGAGAGAGAGACTTATTAGAAGAGAGAGGGGGAGAGAAGCTGAGAGGGGGAGGGAGAGAGAAAGGGAGAGAAAACCAGGGGAGGGAGAGATAAAGAGAGGGACAGAGTTTGTGATCGAGAGAGAGAGAGAGAGAGAGAGAGAGAGAGAGAGAGAGAGAGAGAGAGAGAGAGAGAGAGAGAGAGAGAGAGTAAGAGCAGAATTAAACCAGAGAGAGAATACTTACCGAAGTCCCCGGGGACAAAGATGTGGTAGACGCAGGTCAGACTCTGGGTATAATTACGGGGGTAATTTGGGGACAGGACGGTCCCCTCTGACCCTGTCGAGCGGCCTCCGCACGGCGCTGTGAAAACACCAACACGTCAATATGACTCCCAGGTTACACTACCTGGGGGAAACACATGCAGCTACGCAGCAGAAACAGGAATCAGCAAACAGTATTTCCTGCTGCCACAGCTGCACAGGGAAGCAGAAAAATCAGGAAAACATGAGGAGAAACTGTCTGTTTGAACACTGAAAACGCTGACTAACAGTCTACAACATAATGAGATATTACAGGAAAACATACAGGACGTTTAGAACGAGAAGGAGAGGGAGGGAGGGAGGGAGGGAGGGGAGGGAGGGAGGAAGGAAGGAAGGAAGGAAGGAAGGAAGGAAGGAAGGAAGGGAGGGAGGGAGGGAGGGAGGGAGGGAGGGAGGGAGGGAGGAGGGAGGGAGGGAGGGAAGGAAGGAAGGAAGGAAGGAGAAGGAAGGAAGGAAGGGAAGGGAGGGAGGGAGGGAGGGAGGGAGGGAGGGAGGGAGGGAGGGAGGGAGGGAGGGAGGGAGGGAGGGAGGGAGGGAGGGAGGGAGGGAGGGAGGTTGGGTTGGGTTTTTAGGACAGCAGACCATGAACAGATTAAGATTGGGATTAAGATTTGGGATTTGTGATCGAGATTGAGATCGGGATCGAGATGCACACAGAACAAAAATATAAACACACCATGTAAAGTGTTGGTTCCATGTTTCATGAGCTGAAATAAAACAACTCAAATGTTCCATGTGCACAAAAAAAAAACGTATTTCTCAAAAAAGTATTTCACAAATGTGTTTACATCCCTGTTAGTGAGCATTTCTCCTTTGTCAAAATAATCCATCCAACTGACCGGTGTGGCATATCAGGATGCTGATTAAGCAGAATAATCATTACACAGGTGCACCTTGTGCTGGGGACAATAAAAGTTTTCTGATCCACACCAGATACTGACTGGTTTTCTGATCCACACCAGATACTGACTGGTTTTCTGATCCACACCAGATACTGACTGGTTTTCTGATCCACACCAGATACTGACTGGTTTTCTGATCCACACCAGATACTGACTGGTTTTCTGATCCACACCAGATACTGACTGGTTTTCTGATCCACACCAGATACTGACTGGTTTTCTGATCCACACCAGATACTGACTGGTTTTCTGATCCACACCAGATACTGACTGGTTTTCTGATCCACACCAGATACTGACTGGTTTTCTGATCCACACCAGATACTGACTGGTTTTCTGATCCACACCAGATACTGACTGGTTTTCTGATCCACACCAGATACTGACTGGTTTTCTGATCACACCAGATACTGACTGGTTTTCTGATCACACCAGATACTGACTGGTTTTCTGATCCACACCAGATACTGACTGGTTTTCTGATCCACACCAGATACTGACTGGTTTTCTGATCCACACCAGATACTGACTGGTTTTCTGATCCACACCAGATACTGACTGGTTTTCTGATCCACACCAGATACTGACTGGTTTTCTGATCCACGCCAGATACTGACTGGTTTTCTGATCCACGCCAGATACTGACTGGTTTTCTGATCCACACCAGATACTGACTGGTTTTCTGATCCACGCCAGATACTGACTGGTTTTCTGATCCACACCAGATACTGACTGGTTTTCTGTTCCACGCCAGATACTGACTGGTTTTCTGTTCCACGCCAGATACTGACTGGTTTTCTGATCCACGCCAGATACTGACTGGTTTTCTGATCCACACCAGATACTGACTGGTTTTCTGATCCACGCCAGATACTGACTGGTTTTCTGATCCACACCAGATACTGACTGGTTTTCTGATCCACACCAGATACTGACTGGTTTTCTGATCCACACCAGATACTGACTGGTTTTCTGATCCACACCAGATACTGACTGGTTTTCTGATCCACACCAGATACTGACTGGTTTTCTGATCCACGCATACTGACTGGTTTTCTGATCCACACCAGATACTGACTGGTTTTCTGATCCACACCAGATACTGACTGGTTTTCTGATCCACACCAGATACTGACTGGTTTTCTGATCCACACAAGATACTGACTGGTTTTCTGATTCCACACCAGATACTGACTGGTTTTCTGATCCACACCAGATACTGACTGGTTTTCTGATCCACACCAGATACTGACTGGTTTTCTGTTCCACACCAGATACTGACTGGTTTTCTGATCCAAAGCCAGATACTGACTGGTTTTCTGATCCACACCAGATACTGACTGGTTTTCTGATCCACACCAGATACTGACTGGTTTTCTGATCCACACCAGATACTGACTGGTTTTCTGATCCACACCAGATACTGACTGGTTTTCTGATCACACCAGATACTGACTGGTTTTCTGATCCACACCAGATACTGACTGGTTTTCTGATCCACACCAGATACTGACTGGTTTTCTGATCCACACCAGATACTGACTGGTTTTCTGATCCACACCAGATACTGACTGGTTTTCTGATCCACACCAGATACTGACTGGTTTTCTGATCCACACCAGATACTGACTGGTTTTCTGATCCACACCAGATACTGACTGGTTTTCTGATCCACACCAGATACTGACTGGTTTTCTGATCCATAGATACTGACTGGTTTTCTGATCCACACCAGATACTGACTGGTTTTCTGTTCCACGCCAGATACTGACTGGTTTTCTGATCCACGCCAGATACTGACTGGTTTTCTGATCCACACCAGATACTGACTGGTTTTCTGATCCACACCAGATACTGACTGGTTTTCTGATCCACGCCAGATACTGACTGGTTTTCTGATCCACACCAGATACTGACTGGTTTTCTGATCCACACCAGATACTGACTGGTTTTCTGATCCACACCAGATACTGACTGGTTTTCTGATCCACACCAGATACTGACTGGTTTTCTGATCCACACCAGATACTGACTGGTTTTCTGATCCACGCCAGATACTGACTGGTTTTCTGATCCACACCAGATACTGACTGGTTTTCTGATCCACACCAGATACTGACTGGTTTTCTGATCCACACCAGATACTGACTGGTTTTCTGATCCACACAAGATTGACTGGTTTTCTGATCCACACCAGATACTGACTGGTTTTCTGATCCACACCAGATACTGACTGGTTTTCTGATCCACACCAGATACTGACTGGTTTTCTGTCCACGCCAGATACTGACTGGTTTTCTGATCCACGCCAGATACTGACTGGTTTTCTGATCCACACCAGATACTGACTGGTTTTCTGATCCACACCAGATACTGACTGGTTTTCTGATCCACGCCAGATACTGACTGGTTTTCTGATCCACACCAGATACTGACTGGTTTTCTGATCCACGCCCTACTTTTTTTTTAGCAGTCTGTGTTGCATATTTCTATTCCACATGTGAAATCCAGACATTACCTACTTAATTTTACTCGACTCCATAAATGAACTATAAGACTGGTAAAATGGAATCACTGTATCCATGAATTAACATTACTACCATTCTGTCATTATCATATCCATAACTACAACACATTACTACCAGCAGTCTGTCAGTATATCATATCTATAACTACAACAATCTATATCATCTTGGTCACACCAGATACTGACTGGTTTTCTGATCCACTTGGTCATACTTTTTTTAATCAATCTTGGTATCTGTGACCAACAGATGTATTTCTATTCCCATATCAGTCATGTGAAATCATACAACAACACATTACTACCATCAGTCTGTCAGTATATCATAATTACAACACATTACAACAGTATATCATATCTATAACTACCAGCAGTCTGTCAATAATAATAACTACAACACATTACTACCAGCAGTCTGTCAGAATCATAACTACAACACATTACTACCAGCAGTCTGTCAGTATATCATATCTATAACTATCATTATCTTGGTCATAATAATCATTATCCAGCAGTCTGTCATAATCATATCTATAACTACAACACATTATCTTGGTCATAAAAATACATTATCCATCAGTCTGTCATAATCATATCTATAATCTTACTACCAGCAGTCTGTCAGTATATCATAATAATACATTACTACTTGGTCATAATAATAATTATCTTGTCAGTATATCATATCTATAACTCATTATCTGTCAGGTCATAATAATAATTTATCTTGTTCATAATTAATTATTAATCTGTCAGTAATATATAAACTACATTACTCAGCAGTCTGTCAGTAATCATATCTATAACTACTCATTACTACCAGCAGTCTGTCAGTATCATATCATGTCAACACATTACTACCAGCAGTCTGTCAGTATCATATCTATAACTAAACATTACTCCTCTGTCAGTATATCATATCTATAACTACAACACATTACTACCAGCAGTCTGTCAGTATATCATATCTATAACTACAACACATTACTACCAGCAGTCTGTCAGTATATCATATCTATAACTACAACACATTACTACCAGCAGTCTGTCAGTATATCATATCTATAACTACAACACATTACTACCAGCAGTCTGTCAGTATATCATATCTATAACTACAACACATTACTACCAGCAGTCTGTCAGTATATCATATCTATAACTACAACACATTACTACCAGCAGTCTGTCAGTGTCTCAGATCTTTAGCTGTTAATTATAATTTGTTGAGAGGCTTTTAATGCAGTCACCTCAGCAGGTGGGCACACACAAATACACACACACACACACACACACACACACACACACACACACACACACACACACACACACACACACACACACACACACACACACACACACACACACACACACACACACACACACACACACACACACACACACACACACACACACACACACACACACACACACACACACACACACACACACACACACACACACACACACACACACACACACACACACACACACACCAAACCCCCACCCACACACACCAACCCCCCCACACAAACACACTCACACACCAAACGCCCACCCACACACACCAACCCCCCCACACACACACAAACACACACACAGTGAGGCTCAGCAGGTGGACAGAGATCACTGTTAACAAACACATTGTCATTTGTCAGAGAGAGGCACCAGCTGGTCCAAGTCTGTATGGGAAACAACGCCTCACGACACACACACACACACACACCAAACACACACACACACACACACACACACACACACACACACACACACACACACACACACACACACACACACACACACACACACACACACACACACACACACACACACACACACACACACACACACACACACACACACACACACACACACACACACACACACACACACACACACACAAACACACACACACACAACACAAACACACACCAAACACACACACACACACACCCCAACACACACACACCAAACACACACACACACACACACACAAACACACACACACACACACACACACACACACACACACACACACACACACACACACACACACACACACACACACACACACACACACACACACACACACACACAAACACACACACCAAACACACACACACACACACACACACACACACCACCCACACACACACACCAAACACACACACACACACACACACACACAAACACACACACACACACACACAAACACACACACACACACACACAAACACAAACACACGCTCACACACACACACAAACACACACACACACACACGCACAAACACACACACACACACACACACACACGTACCAAACACACACACACACACACACACACACACCAAACACACACACACACACACGCACCAAACACACACACACACACACGTACCAAACACAAACACACGCTCACACACACACACCAAACACACACACACACACGCACCAAACACACACACACACACACACACACACACACACGTACCAAACACACACACACACACACACCAAACACACACACCAAACACACACACACACGCACACGCACCAAACACACACACACGTACCAAACACACCCACACACACACCAAACCCCCCCCCACCCACACACACCAACCCCCCCACACACACACAAACACACACACAGCGAGGCTAGCACCAGCTGGACTGGGCTCTCCCTGTCACCATGCAGCCATCCTGAATTGAAAAGTACACAACAGCCCCCAAACACCACGAGACCTGAGAGGCTGTAGGGAGGAGAACCATGTCCTGAGACATACAGTATGTGAAGGCTGTAGGGAGGAGAACCATGTCCTGAGACATACAGTATGTGAAGGCTGTAGGGAGGAGAACCATGTCATGAGACATACAGTATGTGAAGGCTGTAGGGAGGAGAACCATGTCCTGAGACAAACAGTCTGTGAAGGCTGTAGACAGGAGAACCATGTCCTGAGACATACAGTCTGTGAAGGCTGTAGACAGGAGAACCATGTCCTGAGACATACAGTATGTGAAGGCTGTAGACAGGAGAACCATGTCCTGAGACATACAGTATGTGAAGGCTGTAGGGAGGAGAACCATGTCCTGAGACAAACAGTCTGTGAAGGATGTAGGGAGGAGAACCATGTCCTGAGACATACAGTATGTGAAGGCTGTAGACAGGAGAACCATGTCATGAGACATACAGTATGTGAAGGCTGTAGACAGGAGAACCATGTCATGAGACATACAGTATGTGAAGGCTGTAGACAGGAGAACCATGTCATGAGACATACAGTATGTGAAGGCTGTAGACAGGAGAACCATGTCATGAGACATACAGTATGTGAAGGTTGTAGACAGGAGAACCATGTCATGAGACATACAGTATGTGAAGGCTGTAGGGAGGAGAACCATGTCCTGAGACATACAGTATGTGAAGGCTGTAGACAGGAGAACCATGTCATGAGACATACAGTATGTGAAGGCTGTAGACAGGAGAACCATGTCATGAGACATACAGTATGTGAAGGCTGTAGACAGGAGAACCATGTCATGAGACATACAGTATGTGAAGGCTGTAGACAGGAGAACCATGTCCTGAGACAAACAGTATGTGAAGGCTGTAGGGAGGAGAACCATGCCATGAGACATACAGTATGTGAAGGCTGTAGACAGGAGAACCATGCCATGAGACAAACAGTATGTGAAGGCTGTAGACAGGAGAACCATGTCCTGAGACAAACAGTATGTGAAGGCTGTAGGGAGGAGAACCATGTCATGAGACATACAGTATGTGAAGGCTGTAGGGAGGAGAACCATGT
>NW_026290940.1:120000-127500 GCF_023373465.1 Oncorhynchus keta | reverse complement strand
CGACCAAAATATAACGCGGCACTCTGTTACCCTGACAACCGTGACTCGTGTTGTATTCTAGACGAGTCAAACGTAATGGAGTCCGTTTGGCCCGTGCTGTGAACGGCTGCTGTTCTGATTTGTACATTGCAGGACATGACTGCATGGTTGATCTGAGAGCCAGTGAGGTGAGAGATGTAGTCTCACCGACGACCACACATGCAGAAATATTACTGCGTAAGAGGAAGTCGGTTTGATGTTGATGATGATGTGTATTGCTGTGTGTCAAATAGTTTAGAGGGGAGGTGCTCATTGTGGAAGTGGGGCTTCTCATGTTGTTGTGAGAGGAGGTGCTCATTGTGGAAGTGGGGCTTCTCATGTTGTTGTGAGGGGGGGTGCTCATTGTGGAAGAGGGGCTGCTCATGTTGTTGTGAGAGGAGGTGCTCATTGTGGAAGTGGGGCTGCTCATGTTGTGAGAGGAGGTGCTCATTGTGGAAGTGGGGCTGCATGTGGTGGGGCTGCTCATGTTGTGGAAGGTGCTCATTGGGAAGTGGGGCTGCTCATGTTGTGGGGGGGGAGGTGCTCATTGTGGAAGTGGGGCTTCTCATGTTGTTGTGAGGGGAGGTGCTCATTGTGGAAGTGGGGCTTCTCATGTTGTTGTGAGGGGAGGTGCTCATTGTGGAAGTGGGGCTTCTCATGTTGTTGTGAGGGGAGGTGCTCATTGTGGAAGTGGGGCTGCTCATGTTGTTGTGAGGGGAGGTGCTCATTGTGGAAGTGGGGCTGCTCATGTTGTTGTGAGGGGAGGTGCTCATTGTGGAAGTGGGGCTGCTCATGTTGTTGTGAGGGGAGGTGCTCATTGTGGAAGTGGGGCTGCTCATGTTGTTGTGAGGGGAGGTGCTCATTGTGGAAGTGGGGCTGCTCATGTTGTTGTGAGGGGAGGTGCTCATTGTGGAAGTGGGGCTGCTCATGTTGTTGTGAGGGGAGGTGCTCATTGTGGAAGTGGGGCTGCTCATGTTGTTGTGAGGGGAGGTGCTCATTGTGGAAGTGGGGCTGCTCATGTTGTTGTGAGGGGAGGTGCTCATTGTGGAAGTGGGGCTGCTCATGTTGTTGTGAGGGGAGGTGCTCATTGTGGAAGTGGGGCTTCTCTGTTGTTGTGAGGGGAGGTGCTCATGTTGGGGCTTGTTGAGGGGAGGTGCTCATTGTGGAAGTGGGGCTGCTCATGTTGTTGTGGGGGAGGTGCTCATTGTGGAAGTGGGGCTTCTCATGTTGTTGTGAGGGGAGGTGCTCATTGTGGAAGTGGGGCTTCTCATGTTGTTGTGAGGGGAGGTGCTCATTGTGGAAGTGGGGCTTCTCATGTTGTTGTGAGGGGAGGTGCTCATTGTGGAAGTGGGGCTGCTCATGTTGTTGTGAGGGGAGGTGCTCATTGTGGAAGTGGGGCTGCTCATGTTGTTGTGAGGGGAGGTGCTCATTGTGGAAGTGGGGCTGCTCATGTTGTTGTGAGGGGAGGTGCTCATTGTGGAAGTGGGGCTTCTCATGTTGTTGTGAGGGGAGGTGCTCATTGTGGAAGTGGGGCTGCTCATGTTGTTGTGAGGGGAGGTGCTCATTGTGGAAGTGGGGCTGCTCATGTTGTTGTGAGGGGAGGTGCTCATTGTGGAAGTGGGGCTGCTCATGTTGTTGTGAGGGGAGGTGCTCATTGTGGAAGTGGGGCTGCTCATGTTGTTGTGAGGGGAGGTGCTCATTGTGGAAGTGGGGCTGCTCATGTTGTTGTGAGGGGAGGTGCTCATTGTGGAAGTGGGGCTTCTCATGTTGTTGTGAGGGGAGGTGCTCATTGTGGAAGTGGGGCTGCTCATGTTGTTGTGAGGGGAGGTGCTCATTGTGGAAGTGGGGCTTCTCATGTTGTTGTGAGGGGAGGTGCTCATTGTGGAAGTGGGGCTGCTCATGTTGTTGTGAGGGAGGTGCTCATTGTGGAAGTGGGGCTGCTCATGTTGTTGTGAGGGGAGGTGCTCATTGTGGAAGTGGGGCTGCTCATGTTGTTGTGAGGGGAGGTGCTCATTGTGGAAGTGGGGCTTCTCATGTTGTTGTGAGGGGAGGTGCTCATTGTGGAAGTGGGGCTGCTCATGTTGTTGTGAGGGGAGGTGCTCATTGTGGAAGTGGGGCTGCTCATGTTGTGAGGGGAGGTGCTCATTGTGGAAGTGGGGCTGCTCATGTTGTTGTGAGGGGAGGTGCTCATTGTGGAAGTGGGGCTTCTCATGTTGTTGTGAGGGGAGGTGCTCATTGTGGAAGTGGGGCTTCTCATGTTGTTGTGAGGGGAGGTGCTCATTGTGGAAGTGGGGCTGCTCATGTTGTTGTGGGGGGGTGCTCATTGTGGAAGTGGGGCTTCTCATGTTGTTGTGAGGGGAGGTGCTCATTGTGGAAGTGGGGCTTCTCATGTTGTTGTGAGGGGAGGTGCTCATTGTGGAAGTGGGGCTTCTCATGTTGTTGTGGGGGGGTGCTCATTGTGGAAGTGGGGCTGCTCATGTTGTTGTGAGGGGAGGTGCTCATTGTGGAAGTGGGGCTGCTCATGTTGTTGTGAGGGGAGGTGCTCATTGTGGAAGTGGGGCTGCTCATGTTGTTGTGAGGGGAGGTGCTCATTGTGGAAGTGGGGCTGCTCATGTTGTTGTGAGGGGAGGTGCTCATTGTGGAAGTGGGGCTGCTCATGTTGTTGTGAGGGGAGGTGCTCATTGTGGAAGTGGGGCTGCTCATGTTGTTGTGAGGGGAGGTGCTCATGTGGAAGTGGGGCTGCTCATGTTGTTGTGAGGGGGTGCTCATTGTGGAAGTGGGGCTGCTCATGTTGTTGTGAGGGGAGGTGCTCATTGTGGAAGTGGGGCTGCTCATGTTGTTGTGAGGGGAGGTGCTCATTGTGGAAGTGGGGCTGCTCATGTTGTTGTGAGGGGAGGTGCTCATTGTGGAAGTGGGGCTGCTCATGTTGTTGTGAGGGGAGGTGCTCATTGTGGAAGTGGGGCTGCTCATGTTGTTGTGAGGGGAGGTGCTCATTGTGGAAGTGGGGCTGCTCATGTTGTTGTGAGGGGAGGTGCTCATTGTGGAAGTGGGGCTGCTCATGTTGTTGTGAGGGGAGGTGCTCATTGTGGAAGTGGGGCTGCTCATGTTGTTGTGAGGGGAGGTGCTCATTGTGGAAGTGGGGCTGCTCATGTTGTTGTGAGGGGAGGTGCTCATTGTGGAAGTGGGGCTGCTCATGTTGTTGTGAGGGGAGGTGCTCATTGTGGAAGTGGGGCTTGCTCATGTTGTTGTGAGGGGAGGTGCTCATTGTGGAAGTGGGGCTGCTCATGTTGTTGTGAGGGGAGGTGCTCATTGTGGAAGTGGGGCTGCTCATGTTGTTGTGAGGGGAGGTGCTCATTGTGGAAGTGGGGCTTCTCATGTTGTTGTGAGGGGAGGTGCTCATTGTGGAAGTGGGGCTTGCTCATGTTGTTGTGAGGGGAGGTGCTCATTGTGGAAGTGGGGCTGCTCATGTTGTTGTGAGGGGAGGTGCTCATTGTGGAAGTGGGGCTGCTCATGTTGTTGTGAGGGGAGGTGCTCATTGTGGAAGTGGGGCTGCTCATGTTGTTGTGAGGGGAGGTGCTCATTGTGGAAGTGGGGCTGCTCATGTTGTTGTGAGGGGAGGTGCTCATTGTGGAAGTGGGGTTGCTGCTCATGTTGTTGTGAGGGGAGGTGCTCATTGTGGAAGAGGGGCTGCTCATGTTGTTGTGAGGGGAGGTGCTCATTGTGGAAGTGGGGCTGCTCATGTTGTTGTGAGGGGAGGTGCTCATTGTGGAAGTGGGGCTTCTCATGTTGTGAGAGGAGGTGCTCATTGTGGAAGTGGGGCTGCTCATGTTGTTGTGAGGGGAGGTGCTCATTGAGGAAGTGGGGCTGCTCATGTTTTGAGGGGAGGTGCTCATTGTGGAAGTGGGGCTGCTCATTTTGTGAGAGGAGGTGCTCATTGTGGAAGTGGGGCTGCTCATGTTGTTGTGAGGGGAGGTGCTCATTGTGGAAGTGGGGCTTCTCATGTTGTGAGGGGAGGTGCTCATTGTGGAAGTGGGGTTGCTCATGTTGTTGTGAGGGGAGGTGCTCATTGTGGAAGTGGGGCTGCTCATGTTGTTGTGAGGGGAGGTGCTCATTGAGGAAGTGGGGCTGCTCATGTTGTTGTGAGGGGAGGTGCTCATTGAGGAAGTGGGGCTGCTCATGTTGTTGTGAGGGGAGGTGCTCATTGAGGAAGTGGGGCTGCTCATGTTGTTGTGAGGGGAGGTGCTCATTGAGGAAGTGGGGCTGCTCATGTTGTTGTGAGGGGAGGTGCTCATTGAGGAAGTGGGGCTGCTCATGTTGTTGTGAGGGGAGGTGCTCATTGAGGAAGTGGGGCTGCTCATGTTGTTGTTAGGGGAGGTGCTCATTGTGGAAGTGGGGCTGCTCATGTTGTGAGGGAGGTGCTCATTGTGGAAGTGGGGCTGCTCATGTTGTTGTGAGGGGAGGTGCTCATTGTGGAAGTGGGGCTTCTCATGTTGTTGTGAGGGGAGGTGCTCATTGTGGAAGTGGGGCTTCTCATGTTGTTGTGAGAGGAGGTGCTCATTGTGGAAGTGGGGCTTCTCATGTTGTTGTGAGGGGAGGTGCTCATTGTGGAAGTGGGGCTTCTCATGTTGTTGTGAGGGGAGGTGCTCATTGTGGAAGTGGGGCTTCTCATGTTGTTGTGAGGGGAGGTGCTCATTGTGGAAGTGGGGCTGCTCATGTTGTTGTGAGGGGAGGTGCTCATTGTGGAAGTGGGGCTGCTCATGTTGTTGTGAGGGGAGGTGCTCATTGTGGAAGTGGGGCTGCTCATGTTGTTGTGAGAGGAGGTGCTCATTGTGGAAGTGGGGCTGCTCATGTTGTTGTGAGGGGAGGTGCTCATTGTGGAAGTGGGGCTGCTCATGTTGTTGTGAGGGGAGGTGCTCATTGTGGAAGTGGGGCTTCTCATGTTGTTGTGAGGGGAGGTGCTCATTGTGGAAGTGGGGCTGCTCATGTTGTTGTGAGGGGAGGTGCTCATTGTGGAAGTGGGGCTTCTCATGTTGTTGTGAGGGGAGGTGCTCATTGTGGAAGTGGGGCTTCTCATGTTGTTGTGAGGGGAGGTGCTCATTGTGGAAGTGGGGCTTCTCATGTTGTTGTGAGAGGAGGTGCTCATTGTGGAAGTGGGGCTGCTCATGTTGTTGTGAGGGGAGGTGCTCATTGTGGAAGTGGGGCTTCTCATGTTGTTGTGAGGGGAGGTGCTCATTGTGGAAGTGGGGCTGCTCATGTTGTTGTGAGGGGAGGTGCTCATTGTGGAAGTGGGGCTGCTCATGTTGTTGTGAGGGGAGGTGCTCATTGTGGAAGTGGGGCTGCTCATGTTGTTGTGAGGGGAGGTGCTCATTGTGGAAGTGGGGCTTCTCATGTTGTTGTGAGGGGAGGTGCTCATTGTGGAAGTGGGGCTTCTCATGTTGTTGTGAGAGGAGGTGCTCATTGTGGAAGTGGGGCTGCTCATGTTGTTGTGAGGGGAGGTGCTCATTGTGGAAGTGGGGCTTCTCATGTTGTTGTGAGGGGAGGTGCTCATTGTGGAAGTGGGGCTTCTCATGTTGTTGTGAGGGGAGGTGCTCATTGTGGAAGTGGGGCTGGTCATGTTGTTGTGAGGGGGTGCTCATTGTGGAAGTGGGGCTGCTCATGTTGTTGTGAGGGGAGGTGCTCATTGTGGAAGTGGGGCTTCTCATGTTGTTGTGAGGGGAGGTGCTCATTGTGGAAGTGGGGCTTCTCATGTTGTTGTGAGGGGAGGTGCTCATTGTGGAAGTGGGGCTTCTCATGTTGTTGTGAGGGGAGGTGCTCATTGTGGAAGTGGGGCTGCTCATGTTGTTGTGAGGGGGGGTGCTCATTGTGGAAGTGGGGCTGCTCATGTTGTTGTGAGGGGAGGTGCTCATTGTGGAAGTGGGGCTGCTCATGTTGTTGTGAGGGGGTGCTCATTGTGGAAGTGGGGCTGCTCATGTTGTTGTGAGGGGAGGTGCTCATTGTGGAAGTGGGGCTTCTCATGTTGTTGTGAGGGGAGGTAATCATTGTGGAAGTGGGGCTGCTCATGTTGTTGTGAGGGGAGGTGCTCATTGTGGAAGTGGGGCTGCTCATGTTGTTGTGAGGGGAGGTGCTCATTGTGGAAGTGGGGCTGCTCATGTTGTTGTGAGGGGAGGTGCTCATTGTGGAAGTGGGGCTGCTCATGTTGTTGTGAGGGGAGGTGCTCATTGTGGAAGTGGGGCTGCTCATGTTGTTGTGAGGGGAGGTGCTCATTGTGGAAGTGGGGCTGCTCATGTTGTTGTGAGGGGAGGTGCTCATTGTGGAAGTGGGGCTGCTCATGTTGTTGTGAGGGGAGGTGCTCATTGTGGAAGTGGGGCTGCTCATGTTGTTGTGAGGGGAGGTTCTCATTGTGGAAGTGGGGCTTCTCATGTTGTTGTGAGGGGAGGTGCTCATTGTGGAAGTGGGGCTGCTCATGTTGTTGTGAGGGGAGGTGCTCATTGTGGAAGTGGGGTTGCTCATGTTGTTGTGGGAGGAGGCGCTCATTGTGGAAGTGGGGCTTCTCATGTTGTTGTGAGGGGAGGTGCTCATTGTGGAAGTGGGGTTGCTCATGTTGTTGTGAGGGGAGGTGCTCATTGTGGAAGAGGGCTGCTCATGTTGTTGTGAGGGGAGGTGCTCATTGTGGAAGTGGGGCTGCTCATGTTGTTGTGAGGGGAGGTGCTCATTGTGGAAGTGGGGCTTCTCATGTTGTGAGAGGAGGTGCTCATTGTGGAAGTGGGGTTGCTCATGTTGTTGTGAGGGGAGGTGCTCATTGTGGAAGTGGGGCTGCTCATGTTGTTGTGAGGGGAGGTGCTCATTGAGGAAGTGGGGCTGCTCATGTTTTGAGGGGAGGTGCTCATTGTGGAAGTAGGGTTGCTCATGTTGTTGTGAGGGGAGGTGCTCATTGTGGAAGTGGGGTTGCTCATGTTGTTGTGAGGGGAGGTGCTCATTGTGGAAGAGGGCTGCTCATGTTGTTGTGAGGGGAGGTGCTCATTGTGGAAGTGGGGCTGCTCATGTTGTTGTGAGGGGAGGTGCTCATTGTGGAAGTGGGGCTTCTCATGTTGTGAGAGGAGGTGCTCATTGTGGAAGTGGGGTTGCTCATGTTGTTGTGAGGGGAGGTGCTCATTGTGGAAGTGGGGCTGCTCATGTTGTTGTGAGGGGAGGTGCTCATTGAGGAAGTGGGGCTGCTCATGTTTTGAGGGGAGGTGCTCATTGTGGAAGTGGGGCTGCTCATTTTGTGAGAGGAGGTGCTCATTGTGGAAGTGGGGCTGCTCATGTTGTTGTGAGGGGAGGTGCTCATTGTGGAAGTGGGGCTTCTCATGTTGTGAGGGGAGGTGCTCATTGTGGAAGTGGGGTTGCTCATGTTGTTGTGAGGGGAGGTGCTCATTGTGGAAGTGGGGCTGCTCATGTTGTTGTGAGGGGAGGTGCTCATTGAGGAAGTGGGGCTGCTCATGT
>NW_026290940.1:87500-115000 GCF_023373465.1 Oncorhynchus keta | reverse complement strand
AATCCCCAATAGAAAGAGCCAAGACATCAGCTACATGACAGGAACAAACCTTGAGAGGAACCAGACTCAGATACCAGTAGAGAGGAACACCACACCACAGTAACATCATGACTCAGATACCAGTAGAGAGGAACCCCACACCACAGTAACATCATGACTCAGATACCAGTAGAGAGGAACCCCACACCACAGTAACATCATGACTCAGATACCAGTAGAGAGGAACACCACACCACAGTAACATCATGACTCAGATACCAGTAGAGAGGAACACCACACCACAGTAACATCATGACTCAGATACCAGTAGAGAGGAACCCCACACCACAGTAACATCATGACTCAGATACCAGTAGAGAGGAACCCCACACCACAGTAACATCATGACTCAGATACCAGTAGAGAGGAACACCACACCACAGTAACATCATGACTCAGATACCAGTAGAGAGGAACCCCACACCACAGTAACATCATGACTCAGATACCAGTAGAGAGGAACACCACACCACAGTAACATCATGACTCAGATACCAGTAGAGAGGAACGGTAACTTTCATGTCTTTCTACATGTTGAATCTCCCACAGTTCATCAACCCCCAGCAGGTGATCTCTAACAGACTGCAGACACCCTTCTGCTCTCAGCTGTTCGTCTCTCTGGTGTGTTTCAGTTCATCAACCCCCAGCAGGTGATCTCTAACAGACTGCAGACACCCTTCTGCTCTCAGCTGTTCGTCTCTCTGGTGTGTTTCAGTTCATCAACCCCCAGCAGGTGATCTCTAACAGACTGCAGACACCCTTCTGCTCTCAGCTGTTCGTCTCTCTGGTGTGTTTCAGTTCATCAACCCCCAGCAGGTGATCTCTAACAGACTGCAGACACCCTTCTGCTCTCAGCTGTTCGTCTCTCTGGTGTGTTTCAGTTCATCAACCTCCAGCAGGTGATCTCTAACAGACTGCAGACACCCTTCTGCTCTCAGCTGTTCGTCTCTCTGGTGTGTTTCAGTTCATCAACCTCCAGCAGGTGATCTCTAACAGACTGCAGACACCCTTCTGCTCTCAGCTGTTCGTCTCTCTGGTGTGTTTCAGTTCATCAACCTCCAGCAGGTGATCTCTAACAGACTGCAGACACCCTTCTGCTCTCAGCTGTTCGTCTCTCTGGTGTGTTTCAGTTCATCAACCCCAGCAGGTGATCTCTAACAGACTGCAGACACCCCTCTGCTCTCAGCTGTTCGTCTCTCTGGTGTGTTTCAGTTCATCAACCCCAGCAGGTGATCTCTAACAGACTGCAGACACCCTTCTGCTCTCAGCTGTTCGTCTCTCTGGTGTGTTTCAGTTCATCAACCCCCAGCAGGTGATCTCTAACACACTGCAGACACCCCTCTGCTCTCAGCTGTTCGTCTCTCTGGTGTGTTTCAGTTCATCAACCCCCAGCAGGTGATCTCTAACACACTGCAGACACCCCTCTGCTCTCAGCTGTTCGTCTCTCTGGTGTGTTTCAGTTCATCAACCTCCAGCAGGTGATCTCTGACTGCAGACACCCTTCTGCTCTCAGCTGTGTTCAGGTTGTTTCATTCATCAACCTCCAGCAGGTGATCTCTAACAGACTGCAGACACCCCCTCTGATCTCAGCTGTTCGTCTCTCTGGTGTGTTTCAGTTCATCAACCCCCAGCAGGTGATCTCTAACAGACTGCAGACTGCTCTCAGCTGTTCGTCTCTCTGGTGTGTTTCAGTTCATCAACCTCCAGCAGGTGATCTCTAACAGACTGCAGACACCCCTCTGCTCTCAGCTGTTCGTCTTTCTGGTGTGTTTCACACACAGTTCATCAACCCCAGCAGGTGATCTCTAACAGACTGCAGACACCCCTCTGCTCTCAGCTGTTCGTCTCAGTTCATCAACCTCCAGCAGGTGATCAACACACTGCAGACACCCCTCTGCTCTCAGCTGTTCGTCTCTCTGGTGTGTTTCAGTTCATCAACCCCAGCAGGTGATCTCTAACAGACTGCAGACACCCCTCTGCTCTCAGCTTTCGTCTCTCTGGTGTGTTTCAGTTCATCAACCCCCAGCAGGTGATCTCTAACACACTGCAGACACCCCTCTGCTCTCAGCTGTTCGTCTCTCTGGTGTGTTTCAGTTCATCAACCCCCAGCAGGTGATCTCTAACAGACTGCAGACACCCTTCTGCTCTCAGCTGTTCGTCTCTCTGGTGTGTTTCAGTTCAGACGATTACCTGAATTGAATTCATTCATTCATTCAATTCTTTGTTCGTTCATTCATTCGTTCATTCATTCGTTCATTGATTCGTTCATTCATTGATTCATTCATTGATTCATTGATTCGTTCATTCATTCGTTCGTTCGTTCGTTCATTTATTTGTTCGTTCGTTCATTCATTCGTTCGTTCATTTATTCGTTCGTTCGTTCATTTATTCGTTCGTTCTTTCGTTCATTCATTCATTCATTCATTCATTCATTCATTCATTCCTTACCTGATAAAAGCCAGTGATATGACGTAGTCTGAGTGGACAGCGATCAGCCAATCGCAGTCTTTGCTGTGCGGGTAGGGGAGGGGGAAGTTGGGGGAGAGGATGAATCCTGATGATCCTGTTACATTACCCCCACAGGGAGCTGCAGAAACACACACACACACACACACACACACACACACACACACACACACACACAATGTTCAAAATATACAGTACAACATAATGTAGTGGTTTTAATATGTCCTGGTCACGGTGCCGTTAACCTCTTTAACCACACCGGTGGTTTTCAAGACAGAATAATACAACTATAAAACATCCCTATCAGGGTTTAATATCCCTATCAGGGTTTAATATCCCTATCAGGGTTTAATAGGGTTTAATATCCCTATCAGGGTTTAATATCCCTATCAGGGTTTAATAGGGTTTAATATCCCTATCAGGGTTTAATATCCCTATCAGGGTTTAATATCCCTAGCAGGGTTTAATATCCCTATCAGGGTTTAATATCCCTATCAGGGTTTAATATCCCTATCAGGGTTTAATAGGGTTTAATATCCCTAGCAGGGTTTAATATCCCTATCAGGGTTTAATATCCCTATCAGGGTTTAATATCCCTATCAGGGTTTAATATCCCTATCAGGGTTTAATAGGGTTTAATATCCCTATCAGGGTTTAATAGGGTTTAATATATCTATCAGGGTTTAATATCCCTAGCAGGGTTTAATAGGGTTTAATATCCCTATCAGGGTTTAATAGGGTTTAATATCCCTATCAGGGTTTAATAGGGTTTAATATCCCTATCAGGGTTTAATAGGGTTTAATAGGGTTTAATATATCTATCAGGGTTTAATATCCCTAGCAGGGTTTAATAGGGTTTAATATCCCTAACAGGGTTTAATAGGGTTTAATATCCCTATCAGGGTTTAATAGGGTTTAATATCCCTATCAGGGTTTAATATCCCTATCAGGGTTTAATAGGGTTTAATGTCCCTATCAGGGTTTAATATCCCTATCAGGGTTTAATAGGGTTTAATATCCCTATCAGGGTTTAATATCCCTATCAGGGTTTAATATCCCTATCAGGGTTTAATAGGGTTTAATATCCCTATCAGGGTTTAATATCCCTATCAGGGTTTAATATCCCTATCAGGGTTTAATAGGGTTTAATGTCCCTATCAGGGTTTAATATCCCTATCAGGGTTTAATATCCCTATCAGGGTTTAATAGGGTTTAATGTCCCTATCAGGGTTTAATATCCCTATCAGGGTTTAATATCCCTATCAGGGTTTAATATCCCTATCAGGGTTTAATAGGGTTTAATATCCCTATCAGGGTTTAATATCCCTATCAGGGTTTAATATCCCTATCAGGGTTTAATATCCCTATCAGGGTTTAATAGGGTCCCTATCAGGGTTTAATATCCCTATCAGGGTTTAATATCCCTATCAGGGTTTAATAGGGTTTAATATCCCTATCAGGGTTTAATAGGGTTTAATGTCCCTATCAGGGTTTAATATCCCTATCAGGGTTTAATATCCCTATCAGGGTTTAATATCCCTATCAGGGTTTAATATCCCTATCAGGGTTTAATATCCCTATCAGGGTTTAATAGGGTTTAATATCCCTATCAGGGTTTAATATCCCTATCAGGGTTTAATATCCCTATCAGGGTTTAATAGGGTTTAATATCCCTATCAGGGTTTAATATCCCTATCAGGGTTTAATAGGGTTTAATATCCCTATCAGGGTTTAATATCCCTATCAGGGTTTAATATCCCTATCAGGGTTTAATATCCCTATCAGGGTTTAATATCCCTATCAGGGTTTAATATCCCTATCAGGGTTTAATATCCCTAGCAGGGTTTAATATCCCTATCAGGGTTTAATATCCCTATCAGGGTTTAATATCCCTATCAGGGTTTAATATCCCTATCAGGGTTTAATAGGGTTTAATATCCCTATCAGGGTTTAATAGGGTTTAATATCCCTATCAGGGTTTAATATCCCTATCAGGGTTTAATATCCCTATCAGGGTTTAATAGGGTTTAATATCCCTATCAGGGTTTAATAGGGTTTAATATCCCTATCAGGGTTTAATATCCCTATCAGGGTTTAATAGGGTTTAATATCCCTATCAGGGTTTAATAGGGTTTAATATCCCTATCAGGGTTTAATATCCCTATCAGGGTTTAATAGGGTTTAATATCCCTATCAGGGTTTAATATCCCTAGCAGGGTTTAATATCCCTATCAGGGTTTAATATCCCTAGCAGGGTTTAATATCCCTAACAGGGTTTAATATCCCTATCAGGGTTTAATAGGGTTTAATAACGGGGCGGCAGCGTAGCCTAGTGGTTAGAGCGTTGGATTAGTAACCGGAAGGTTGTGAGTTCAAACCCCCGAGCTGACAAGGTACAAATCTGCCTGAACAGGCAGTTAACCCACTGTTCCCAGGCCGTCATTGAAAATAAGAATGTGTTCTTAACTGACTTGCCTGGTTAAATAAAGGTAAAATTAAAATAAAAAATAATAACTGACCCCATTAATACAGACTGACCCCTGTTATATCCCCAGTAGTGTCTCATTAATACAGACTGACCCCATTAATACAGACTGACCCCTGTTATACAGACTGACCCCTGTTATATCCCCAGTAGTGTTTCATTAATATAGACTGACCCCTGTTATACAGACTGACCCCTGTTATACAGACTGACCCCTGTTATACAGACTGACCCCTGTTATACAGACTGACCCCATTAATACAGACTGACCCCTGTTATATCCCCAGTAGTGTTTCATTAATATAGACTGACCCCTGTTATACAGACTGACCCCTTTAATACAGACTGACCCCTGTTATATCCCCAGTAGCGTTTCATTAATATAGACTGACCCCTGTTATACAGACTGACCCCTGTTATACAGACTGACCGCTGTTATACAGACTGACCCCTGTTATACAGACTGACCCCATTAATACAGACTGACCCCTGTTATATCCCCAGTAGTGTTTCATTAATATAGACTGACCCCTTTAATACAGACTGACCCCTGTTATATCCCCAGTAGCGTTTCATTAATATAGACTGACCCCTGTTATACAGACTGACCCCTGTTATACAGACTGACCGCTGTTATACAGACTGACCCCTGTTATACAGACTGACCCCATTAATACAGACTGACCCCTGTTATACAGACTGACCCCTGTTATACAGACTGACCGCTGTTATACAGACTGACCCCATTAATACAGACTGACCCCATTAATACAGACTGACCCCTGTTATACAGACTGACCCCATTAATACAGACTGACCCCATTAATACAGACTGACCCCTGTTATACAGACTGACCGCTGTTATACATACTGACCCCTGTTATACAGACTGACCCCATTAATACAGACTGACCCCTGTTATATCCCCAGTAGTGTTTCATTAATATAGACTGACCCCTGTTATACAGACTGACCCCATTAATACAGACTGACCCCTGTTATATCCCCAGTAGCGTTTCATTAATATAGACTGACCCCTGTTATACAGACTGACCCCTGTTATACAGACTGACCCCTGTTATACAGACTGACCCCATTAATACAGACTGACCCCTGTTATACAGACTGACCCCTGTTATACAGACTGACCGCTGTTATACAGACTGACCCCATTAATACAGACTGACCCCATTAATACAGACTGACCCCTGTTATACAGACTGACCCCATAAATACAGACTGACCCCATTAATACAGACTGACCCCTGTTATACAGACTGACCCCTGTTATACAGACTGACCCCTGTTATATCCCCAGTAGTGTTTCATTAATATAGACTGACCCCTGTTATACAGACTGACCCCTGTTATACAGACTGACCCCTGTTATATCCACCAAAACGGGGTTGAAAAAGGACCTTTGAATGCCCCACTATTGCAGAAAGCTTCGCAGAATAAACTCAGTTATATTCCTAGTAGTATATATATATATATATATTGTTATCATAGATGTTTTATTGGATTTATCCAGGAAGTCCCAGTGAGGTCAGAAGACCTCTTTTACAAGGAAGACCTGGCGTTTAGGAGGCTCGCTGCTACAGCCTGAAGACAGAATAACTCTCGCTGTAGTGTTAAACGGAATAACCCCTCGTTCAGTTCCTAGGAGCCTGTCTTTGAAACCCCTGACGATGAAAAACAGAACAACCACAGATATATTCCTTTTAGCGTGTAATGTACAGCCCCACCAATACAGATGGAGGGCTGATAAACCAGCTATATTTCATATACAGCCCCACCAATACATCTGGGTGGGATAGTCTGCCAGTAGTATAGTATAGTATAGTATAGTATAGTATAGTATAGTATAGTATGGTATAGTATAGTATAGTATAGTATATTATAGCATAGCATAGTAAAGTATATTATACTATAGTATGCTATAATACAGAATATTATAGTATAGTAGAGTATAGTATGGTATAGTATATATAAGTACAGGATATAATAAATAAGTACAGTATAGCACAGTACAGTATAGTATAGATAAGTACAGTATAGTACAGTATTGTATAGAACAGCACGTATTGTATAGATCAGTACAGTACAGTATAGTACGGTATAGTATTTATCAGTACAGTAGAGTACAGTATAGAACAGCGTAGTATAGTATAGCTCAGTACAGTATAGTATAGTATAGTATATATACGTACAGTACAGTACTGGGCTGCCAGTAGTATAGTATAGTATAGATCAGTATAGTATAGTATAGTATAGTATAGTATAGTATAGTATAGTGTAGTAGTAAATCCTCACCAATGCAGCTGGGAGGGCTGGGCTGCCAGTAGTATAGTATAGTATAGTATAGTATAGTATAGTATAGTATAGTATAGTATAGTATAGTATAGTATAGTATAGTATAGTATAGTATAGTATAGTATAGTATAGTATAGTATAGTATAGATCAGTATAGTACAGTAGTAAATCCTCACCAATGCAGCTGGGAGGGCTGGGCTGCCAGTAGTATAGTATAGTATAGTATAGTATAGTATAGTATAGTATAGTAGTAGATCAGTATAGTACAGTAGTAAATCCTCACCAATGCAACTGGGAGGGCTGGGCTGCCAGTAGTATAGTATAGTGTAGATCAGTATAGTACAGTAGTAAATCCTCACCAATGCAACTGGGAGGGCTGGGCTGCCAGTAGTATAGTATAGTATAGTATAGTATAGTATAGTATAGATAGTATAGATCATTATAGTATAGATAAGTACAGTAGTAAATCCTCACCAATGCAGCTGGGAGGGCTGGGCTGCCAGTAGTATAGTATAGTATAGTATAGTATAGTATAGATCAGTATAGTATAGTATCCTCACCAATGCAGCTGGGAGGGCTGGGCTGCCAGTAGTAGTATAGTATAGTATAGTATAGTATAGATCAGTATAGTACAGTAGTAAATCCTCACCAATGCAGCTGGGAGGGCTGGGCTGCCAGTAGTATAGTATAGTGTAGATCAGTATAGTACAGTAGTAAATCCTCACCAATGCAACTGGGAGGGCTGGGCTGCCAGTAGTATAGTATAGTATAGTATAGTATAGTATAGTATAGTATAGTATAGTATAGATCATTATAGTATAGATAAGTACAGTAGTAAATCCTCACCAATGCAGCTGGGAGGGCTGGGCTGCCAGTAGTATAGTATAGTATAGTATAGTATAGATCAGTATAGTACAGTAGTAAATCCTCACCAATGCAGCTGGGAGGGCTGGGCTGCCAGTAGTATAGTATAGTATAGTATAGTATAGTATAGTATAGTATAGTATAGTGTAGATCAGTATAGTACAGTAGTAAATCCTCACCAATGCAACTGGGAGGGCTGGGCTGCCAGTAGTATAGTATAGTATAGTATAGTATAGTATAGTATAGTATAGTATAGTATAGTAGTAAATCCTCACCAATGCAGCTGGGAGGGCTGGGCTGCCAGTAGTATAGTATAGTATAGTATAGTATAGTATAGTATAGTATAGTATAGTATAGTGTAGATCAGTATAGTACAGTAGTAAATCCTCACCAATGCAGCTGGGAGGGCTGGGCTGCCAGTAGTATAGTATAGTATAGTATAGTATAGTATAGTATAGTATAGTATAGTGTAGATCAGTATAGTACAGTAGTAAATCCTCACCAATGCAGCTGGGAGGGCTGGGCTGCCAGTAGTATAGTATAGTATAGTATAGTATAGTATAGTATAGTATAGTATAGATCAGTATAGTACAGTAGTAAATCCTCACCAATGCAGCTGGGAGGGCTGGGCTGCCAGTAGTATAGTATAGTATAGTATAGTATAGTATAGTATAGTATAGTATAGTACAGTAGTAAATCCTCACCAATGCAGCTGGGAGGGCTGGGCTGCCAGTAGTATAGTATAGTATAGTATAGTATAGTATAGTATAATAGATCATTATAGTATAGATAAGTACAGTAGTAAATCCTCACCAATGCAGCTGGGAGGGCTGGGCTGCCAGTAGTATAGTATAGTATAGTATAGTATAGATCAGTATAGTACAGTAGTAAATCCTCACCAATGCAGCTGGGAGGGCTGGGCTGCCAGTAGTATAGTATAGTGTAGATCAGTATAGTACAGTAGTAAATCCTCACCAATGCAACTGGGAGGGCTGGGCTGCCAGTAGTATAGTATAGTATAGTATAGTATAGTATAGTATAGTATAGATCAGTATAGTACAGTAGTAAATCCTCACCAATGCAGCTGGGAGGGCTGGGCTGCCAGTATAGTATAGTATAGTATAGTACAGTAGTAAATCCTCACCAATGCAGCTGGGAGGGCTGGGCTGCCAGTAGTATAGTATAGTATAGTATAGTATAGTATAGTATAGTATAGTATAGATCAGTATAGTACAGTAGTAAATCCTCACCAATGCAGCTGGGAGGGCTATAGTAGTAGTATAGTATAGTATAGTATAGTATAGTACAGTAGTAAATCCTCACCAATGCAGCTGGGAGGGCTGGGCTGCCAGTAGTATAGTATAGTATAGTATAGTATAGTATAGTATAGTATAGATCAGTATAGTACAGTAGTAAATCCTCACCAATGCAGCTGGGAGGGCTGGGCTGCCAGTAGTATAGTATAGTATAGTATAGTATAGTATAGTATAGTATAGTATAGTATAGTATAGTATAGTATAGTATAGATAGTACAGTAGTAAATCCTCACCAATGCAGCTGGGAGGGCTGGGCTGCCAGTAGTATAGTATAGTATAGTATAGTATAGTATAGTATAGTAGTATAGTATAGATCAGTAGTAAATCCTCACCAATGCAGCTGGGAGGGCTGGGCTGCCAGTAGTATAGTATAGTATAGTATAGTATAGTATAGTATAGATCAGTATAGTACAGTAGTAAATCCTCACCAATGCAGCTGGGAGGGCTGGGCTGCCAGTAGTATAGTATAGTATAGTATAGTATAGTATAGTATAGTACAGTAGTAAATCCTCACCAATGCAGCTGGGAGGGCTGGGCTGCCAGTAGTATAGTAGTATAGTATAGTATAGTATAGTATAGTATAGTATAGATCAGTATAGTACAGTAGTAAATCCTCACCAATGCAGCTGGGAGGGCTGGGCTGTAGTAGTATAGTATAGTATAGTATAGTATAGTATAGTATAGATCAGTATAGTACAGTAGTAAATCCTCACCAATGCAGCTGGGAGGGCTGGGCTGCCAGTAGTATAGTATAGTATAGTATAGTATAGTATAGTATAGTATAGTATAGTATAGATAGTATAGTACAGTAGTAAATCCTCACCAATGCAGCTGGGAGGGCTGGGCTGCCAGTAGTATAGTATAGTATAGTATAGTATAGTATAGTATAGTATAGTACAGTAGTAAATCCTCACCAATGCAGCTGGGAGGGCTGGGCTGCCAGTAGTATAGTATAGTATAGTATAGTATAGTATAGTATAGATCATTATAGTATAGATAAGTACAGTAGTAAATCCTCACCAATGCAGCTGGGAGGGCTGGGCTGCCAGTAGTATAGTATAGTATAGTATAGTATAGTATAGTATAGTATAGTATAGATCATTATAGTATAGATAGTACAGTAGTAAATCCTCACCAATGCAGCTGGGAGGGCTGGGCTGCCAGTAGTATAGTATAGTATAGTATAGTATAGTATAGTATAGTATAGTATAGTATAGATCAGTATAGTACAGTAGTAAATCCTCACCAATGCAGCTGGGAGGGCTGGGCTGCCAGTAGTATAGTATAGTATAGTATAGTATAGTATAGTATAGTATAGATCAGTATAGTACAGTAGTAAATCCTCACCAATGCAGCTGGGAGGGCTGGGCTGCCAGTAGTATAGTATAGTATAGTATAGTATAGTATAGTATAGTATAGATCAGTATAGTACAGTAGTAAATCCTCACCAATGCAGCTGGGAGGGCTGGGCTGCCAGTAGTATAGTATAGTATAGTATAGTATATAGATCAGTATAGTACAGTAGTAAATCCTCACCAATGCAGCTGGGAGGGCTGGGCTGTCAGTAGTATAGTATAGTATAGTATAGTATAGTATAGTATAGTATAGTATAGTACAGTAGTAAATCCTCACCAATGCAGCTGGGAGGGCTGGGCTGTCAGTAGTATAGTATAGTATAGTATAGATCAGTATAGTATAGTATAGTATAGTATAGTATAGTATAGTATAGATCAGTATAGTACAGTAGTAAATCCTCACCAATGCAGCTGGGAGGGCTGGGCTGCCAGTAGTATAGTATAGTATAGATCAGTATAGTATAGTATAGTATAGTATAGTATAGTATAGTATAGTATAGTATAGATCAGTATAGTACAGTAGTAAATCCTCACCAATGCAGCTGGGAGGGCTGGGCTGCCAGTAGTATAGTATAGTATAGTATAGTATAGTATAGTATAGTATAGTATAGTATAGATCAGTATAGTACAGTAGTAAATCCTCACCAATGCAGCTGGGAGGGCTGGGCTGCCAGTAGTATAGTATAGTATAGTATAGTATAGTATAGTAGTAAATCCTCACCAATGCAGTGGGAGGGCTGGGCTGCCAGTAGTATCTGTTGTCCACTTGGATGCAGGTGATCTTGCTCTCTCCCTGCAGCTCATATCCTGGATCACAGGAGAAGGTCACCGTGTCATCTGGTTCTCTCCCATCTCCGTGACGACTGCCGTTCATAGGCAGGCCTGGATCTCTGCAGGCTGTCGCCACTGAACCTGGAGACACACGGCAGACATGACGTTACGCAACAGCCGAAGGACACACAGCAGACATATGAGACCAGTTAGCTTCCCAGTTCATATGAGACCCGTTAGCTTCCCAGTTCATATGAGACCTGTTAGCTTCCCAGTTCATATGAGACCCGTTAGCTTCCCAGTTCATATGAGACCCGTTAGCTTCCCAGTTCATATGAGACCCGTTAGCTTCCCAGTTCATATGAGACCCGTTAGCTTCCCAGTTCATATGAGACCCGTTAGCTTCCCAGTTCATATGAGACCCGTTAGCTTCCCAGTTCATATGAGACCAGTTAGCTTCCCAGTTCATATGAGACCAGTTAGCTTCCCAGTTCATATGAGACCAGTTAGCTTCCCAGTTCATATGAGACCCGTTAGCTTCCCAGTTCATATGAGACCCGTTAGCTTCCCAGTTCATATGAGACCCGTTAGCTTCCCAGTTCATATGAGACCCGTTAGCTTCCCAGTTCATATGAGACCCTTTAGCTTCCCAGTTCATATGAGACCCGTTAGCTTCCCAGTTCATATGAGACCCGTTAGCTTCCCAGTTCATATGAGACCCGTTAGCTTCCCAGTTCATATGAGACCCGTTAGCTTCCCAGTTCATATGAGACCAGTTAGCTTCCCAGTTCATATGAGACCAGTTAGCTTCCCAGTTCATATGAGACCAGTTAGCTTCCCAGTTCATATGAGACCTGTTAGCTTCCCAGTTCATATGAGACCCTTTAGCTTCCCAGTTCATATGAGACCCGTTAGCTTCCCAGTTCATATGAGACCCTTTAGCTTCCCAGTTCATATGAGACCCGTTAGCTTCCCAGTTCATATGAGACCCGTTAGCTTCCCAGTTCATATGAGACCAGTTAGCTTCCCAGTTCATATGAGACCCGTTAGCTTCCCAGTTCATATGAGACCCGTTAGCTTCCCAGTTCATATGAGACCCGTGAGCTTCCCAGTTCATATGAGACCCGTTAGCTTCCCAGTTCATATGAGACCCGTTTGCTTCCCAGTTCATATGAGACCCGTTAGCTTCCCAGTTCATATGAGACCCGTTAGCTTCCCAGTTCATATGAGACCCGTTTGCTTCCCAGTTCATATGAGACCCGTTAGCTTCCCAGTTCATATGAGACCCGTTAGCTTCCCAGTTCATATGAGACCAGTTAGCTTCCCAGTTCATATGAGACCCGTTAGCTTCCCAGTTCATATGAGACCCGTTAGCTTCCCAGTTCATATGAGACCCGTTAGCTTCCCAGTTCATATGAGACCCGTTAGCTAACACAGTTCATATGAGACCCGTGAGCTTCCCAGTTCATATGAGACCCGTTAGCTTCCCAGTTCATATGAGACCCGTTAGCTTCCCAGTTCATATGAGACCCGTTAGCTTCCCAGTTCATATGAGACCCGTTAGCTTCCCAGTTCATATGAGACCCGTTAGCTTCCCAGTTCATATGAGACCCGTTAGCTTCCCAGTTCATATGAGACCCGTGAGCTTCCCAGTTCGTTCATATGAGACCCGTTAGCTTCCCAGTTCATATGAGACCCGTGAGCTTCCCAGTTCATATGAGACCCGTTAGCTTCCCAGTTCATATGAGACCCGTTAGCTTCCCAGTTCATATGAGACCCGTTAGCTTCCCAGTTCATATGAGACCCGTTAGCTTCCCAGTTCATATGAGACCCGTTAGCTTCCCAGTTCATATGAGACCCGTTAGCTTCCCAGTTCATATGAGACCCGTTAGCTTCCCAGTTCATATGAGACCCGTGAGCTTCCCAGTTCATATGAGACCCGTTAGCTTCCCAGTTCATATGAGACCCGTTAGCTTCCCAGTTCATATGAGACCCGTTAGCTTCCCAGTTCATATGAGACCCGTTAGCTTCCCAGTTCATATGAGACCTGTTAGCTTCCCAGTTCATATGAGACCCGTTAGCTTCCCAGTTCATATGAGACCCTTTAGCTTCCCAGTTCATATGAGACCCGTTAGCTTCCCAGTTCATATGAGACCCGTTAGCTTCCCAGTTCATATGAGACCCGTTAGCTTCCCAGTTCATATGAGACCAGTTAGCTTCCCAGTTCATATGAGACCCAGTTCATATGAGACCAGTTAGCTTCCCAGTTCATATGAGACCCGTTAGCTTCCCAGTTCATATGAGACCCGTTAGCTTCCCAGTTCATATGAGACCCTTTAGCTTCCCAGTTCATATGAGACCCGTTAGCTTCCCAGTTCATATGAGACCCGTTAGCTTCCCAGTTCATATGAGACCCGTTTGCTTCCCAGTTCATATGAGACCCGTTAGCTTCCCAGTTCATATGAGACCAGTTAGCTTCCCAGTTCATATGAGACCAGTTAGCTTCCCAGTTCATATGAGACCCGTTAGCTTCCCAGTTCATATGAGACCAGTTAGCTTCCCAGTTCATATGAGACCCGTTAGCTTCCCAGTTCATATGAGACCCGTGAGCTTCCCAGTTCATATGAGACCAGTTAGCTTCCCAGTTCATATGAGACCAGTTAGCTTCCCAGTTCATATGAGACCAGTTAGCTTCCCAGTTCATATGAGACCCGTTAGCTTCCCAGTTCATATGAGACCAGTTAGCTTCCCAGTTCATATGAGACCCGTTAGCTTCCCAGTTCATATGAGACCAGTTAGCTTCCCAGTTCATATGAGACCCGTTAGCTTCCCAGTTCATATGAGACCCGTTAGCTTCCCAGTTCATATGAGACCCGTGAGCTTCCCAGTTCATATGAGACCCGTTAGCTTCCCAGTTCATATGAGACCCGTTAGCTTCCCAGTTCATATGAGACCCGTTAGCTTCCCAGTTCATATGAGACCCGTTAGCTTCCCAGTTCATATGAGACCCGTTAGCTTCCCAGTTCATATGAGACCCGTTAGCTTCCCAGTTCATATGAGACCCGTTAGCTTCCCAGTTCATATGAGACCCGTTAGCTTCCCAGTTCATATGAGACCAAATAGTACAGAGTTGAAAGTAAATAGAATGAATAAATGCTCTTGTTTCTTGTCACTCTAGAAACTGCCAGCTATTCTTCTTGAAACACTCACTGGAGAAGTCAATGGCGAAGCCAGACTTGGTGATGTAGAAGTCAGTCTGGAACTGAACGGTGACGACGTTCAGGGTGCTGTGTATCCCGTCGGGGAGCAGGGAGCCAGACACCTCCCTCAGAGACATCCCATTTTCCGCTGGTCCGTCCCAAACCTCCAGGATGTCGTGAGATGCCTCTGTGTCGAACGCCAGGAACTGGAGGCTTTTAGGGAGGACGGGATTTAATAAATCGGATTAAAAAAAAATTTAAAAAAAAGATTTTGGCCAAGACAACACCGATTTCAAATTATAAAATATTAATATTCTATCTGTATTCGCTTGAGGTTGTATGCATTTTCTGTTTACTCTTATCACCAAGTGTCTGGCAGGACAAACCGTCTGAAAACTATTCACACCTTCCCTTCGACTGGTGCCAGGAACTGGAGGGGCCAGTTGGGAAGGATCTGATTAGACAAAACCGACTCCACAGTCAGGCAACGACCGAAATGATGAGAGAAAGTACAGTACCTCTACAGGCAGTCACCTACTGTGTATTCTGAATCTTTAATGACTTGGTTCTGAGTAAAGCATGAAACAATAAGGCTAACACATTGATATGTGAGATACCGGAGAAGGATGCCCCATTTTAATTTTTCTTCATTTTAATTTTATGGTAAAAAAAAAAAAAAGGTAGATGAGTACCAGGGTTTTCGTTATGTAAAATGTGCCGCCGGACAAGATGACTAGGATTTTTTTTTTAATTTAAAGCCCATTTTTAGTAAATGATCTGACCCCCGTAGCCATTTGGTTTGCGTAACCCATTAGGGTGTCCACCACACGGTGCTCAGACTGACAGAAATCATATGTAGATTATGGTAATTCATCTTCATAGAACGTGTAATTTCCTGTCGTGAAAGCTGCCCAATAAAACATCACTTTCAAACATTTTCCCAAAATGCAATTCGTGGGGAAAACACCATATCCTGATGCGAACGGTTTCAAATGTGACAGAGATCTCAGTTAGAACGTTAGAAAGAGGCGGGGAACCTAAAGATGCATCAACTAAGACGGGTTGATAATATGACTGAAGGATTTTGTGCCTTTGACTTTCTGGACAAATGAAGAAAAAAAAAACGTTTATATAAAAACCAATAGAACAGGAAAGAAATGTTGGTTTCAACGGCATATGAGGAAGTCTTTATAAAATAACTGGTGGGATATTTTTTTTATTTTATCTTTATTTAACCAGGCAAGTCAGTTAAGAAAAAATTCTTATTTTCAATGACGGCCTAGGAACAGTGGGTTAACTGCCTGTTCAGGGGCAGAACGACAGATTTATCAGATTTGTCAGCTCGGGGATTCCGGTTACTAGTTCAACGCTCTAACCACTAGGCTACCCTGCCGCCCCAGGAGCAACGAGCTGAGGAGCTGCAGGACCTGGAGAAGTCTTTATAAAATAACTGTCTGAGTGTTTCTACGGTGGGATATTACCAGGAGCAACGAGCTGAGGAGCTGCAGGACCTGGAGAAGTCTGACAAGTGATATTCAGCTCAAAACAGGCTCTGTATGCTGTGCTCATGTGATAAATAAGATACATGATGACTAACGAAATAAAATACACACGACCCAATTTAATTATACAAAATGTAGCAAATGAACCGATAGACCGATAAACATGGCGGTCAAATGTATTGCCATCGAATGATATTTCAACAATGAATAAAAAGCATTGTTTTGCAATGGGATTGTTTTTTCTTCAACTCAATTTGGCAACAATTTTATTTATTGGCTCATATTTTCTTACCGGTCAAAAGCCGGCAATTACCAGCTAAGGAAACTCTGATGCCTACAGTACATACCTCCAAAGCCAATTACCAGCTAAGGAAACTCTGATGGGTACATACCTCCAAAGCCAATTACCAGCTAAGGAAACTCTGATGCCTACATACCTCCAAAGCCAATTACCAGCTAAGGGAAACTCATGATGCATACATACCTCCAAAGCCAATTACCAGCTAAGAAACTCTGATGGCTACAGTACATACCTCCAAAGCCAATTACCAGCTAAGGAAACTCTGATCGGTACAGTACATACCTCCAAAGCCAATTACCAGCTAAGGGAAACTCTGATGCATACATACCTCCAAAGCCAATTACCAGCTAAGGGAAACTCTGATGCCTACATACCTCCAAAGCCAATTACCAGCTAAGGAAACTCTGATGCCTACATACCTCCAAAGCCAATTACCAGCTAAGGAAACTCTGATGCCTACATACCTCCAAAGCCAATTACCAGCTAAGGGAAACTCTGATGCATACAGTACATACCTCCAAAGCCAATTACCAGCTAAGGGAAACTCTGATGCCTACATACCTCCAAAGCCAATTACCAGCTAAGGAAACTCTGATGCCTACAGTACATACCTCCAAAGCCAATTACCAGCTAAGGAAACTCTGATGCATACAGTACATACCTCCAAAGCCAATTACCAGCTAAGGAAACTCTGATGCATACAGTACATACCTCCAAAGCCAATTACCAGCTAAGGGAAACTCTGATGCCTACATACCTCCAAAGCCAATTGCCAGCTAAGGAAACTCTGATGCATACAGTACATACCTCCAAAGCCAATTACCAGCTAAGGAAACTCTGATGCATACAGTACATACCTCCAAATCAATTACCAGCTAAGGGAAACTCTGATGCCTACATACCTCCAAAGCCAATTACCAGCTAAGGAAACTCTGATGGGTACAGTACATACCTCCAAAGCCAATTACCAGCTAAGGGAACTCTGATGGGTACATACCTCCAAAGCCAATTACCAGCTAAGGGAAACTCTGATGCCTACATACCTCCAAAGCCAATTACCAGCTAAGGAAACTCTGATGCATACAGTACATACCTCCAAAGCCAATGACCAGCTAAGGGAAACTCTGATGGGTACAGTACATACCTCCAAAGCCAATTACCAGCTAAGGAAACTCTGATGCATACATACCTCCAAAGCCAATTACCAGCTAAGGGAAACTCTGATGCCTACAGTACATACCTCCAAAAGCCAATTACCAGCTAAGGGAAACTCTGATGGGTACAGTACATACCTCCAAAGCCAATTACCAGCTAAGGAAACTCTGATGCATACAGTACATACCTCCAAAGCCAATTACCAGCTAAGGAAACTCTGATGCATACAGTACATACCTCCAAAGCCAATTACCAGCTAAGGGAACTCTGATGGGTACAGTACATACCTCCAAAGCCAATTACCAGCTAAGGAAACTCTGATGCATACAGTACATACCTCCAAAGCCAATTACCAGCTAAGGAAACTCTGATGCCTACATACCTCCAAAGCCAATTACCAGCTAAGGAAACTCTGATGCATACAGTACATACCTCCAAAGCCAATACCAGCTAGAAGGAAACTCTGATGCATACAGTACATACCTCCAAAGTTACCAGCTAAGGAAACTCTGATGGGTACATACCTCCAAAGCCAATTACCAGCTAAGGAAACTCTGATGCCCAGTACATACCTCCAAAGCCAATTACCAGCTAAGGAAACTCTGATGCATACAGTACATACCTCCAAAGCCAATTACCAGCTAAGGGAACTCTGATGGGTACTACATACCTCCAAAGCCAATTACCAGCTAAGGAAACTCTGATGCCTATACCTCCAAAGCCAATTACCAGCTAAGAAACTCTGATGCATACAGTAAATACCTCCAAAGCCAATTACCAGCTAAGGAAACTCTGATGCATACATACCTCCAAAAGCCAATTACCAGCTAAGGGAAACTCTGATGCCTACATACCTCCAAAGCCAATTACCAGCTAAGAAACTCTGATGCATACAGTACATACCTCCAAAGCCACTTACCAGCTAAGGAAACTCTGATGCATACAGTACATACCTCCAAATCCAATTACCAGCTAAGGGAAACTCTGATGCCTACATACCTCCAAAGCCAATTACCAGCTAAGGAAACTCTGATGCATACAGTACATACCTCCAAAGCCAATTACCAGCTAAGGAAACTCTGATGCATACAGTACATACCTCCAAAGCCAATTACCAGCTAAGGGAAACTCTGATGCCTACATACCTCCAAAGCCAATTACCAGCTAAGGAAACTCTGATGCATACAGTACATACCTCCAAAGCCAATTACCAGCTAAGGAAACTCTGATGCATACAGTACATACCTCCAAAGCCAATTACCAGCTAAGGGAACTCTGATGCCTACATACCTCCAAAGCCAATTACCAGCTAAGGAAACTCTGATGCCTACAGTACATACCTCCAAAGCCAATTACCAGCTAAGGGAAACTCTGATGCATACAGTACATACCTCCAAAGCCAATTACCAGCTAAGGGAACTCTGATGCCTACATACCTCCAAATCCAATGCCAGCTAAGGAAACTCTGATGCCTACATACCTCCAAAGCCAATTACCAGCTAAGGGAAACTCTGATGCCTACATACCTCCAAAGCCAATTACCAGCTAGGGAAACTCTGATGGGTACAGTACATACCTCCAAAGCCATGACCAGCTAAGGGAAACTCTGATGCATACATACCTCCAAAGCCAATTACCAGCTAAGGGAACTCTGATGGGTACAGTACATACCTCCAAAGCCAATTACCAGCTAAGGGAAACTCTGATGCCTACATACCTCCAAAGCCAATTACCAGCGAAGGAAACTCTGATGCATACAGTACATACCTCCAAAGCCAATTACCAGCTAAGGAAACTCTGATGCATACATACCTCCAAAAGCCAATTACCAGCTAAGGGAAACTCTGATGCCTACATACCTCCAAAGCCAATTACCAGCTAAGGAAACTCTGATGCATACAGTACATAATTCCAAATCCAATTACCAGCTAAGGAAACTCTGATGCCTACATACCTCCAAAGTCAATTACCGTTTGCATACAGTACATACCTCCAAAGCCACAAGAGCTAAGGAAACTCTTGCAAAGTACATACCTCCAAAGCCAATTTAGCTAAATGAAACTCTGATGCCTACAGTACATACCTCCAAAGCCATTTGGTCTGATGCCTACAGTACATACCTCCAAAGCCAATTACCAGCTAAGGGAACTCTGATGCCTACAGAATACCTCCAAAGCCAATTACCGGCTAAGGGAACTCTGATGGGTACATACCTCCAAAGCCAATTACCAGCTAAGGGAAACTCTGATGCCTACAGTACATACCTCCAAAGCCAATTACCAGCTAAGGGAAACTCTGATGCCTACAGTACATACCTCCAAAGCCAATTACCGGCTAAGGAAACTCTGATGGGTACAGTACATATCCAAAGCCAATACCAGCTAAGGGTAACTCTGATGCCTACATAAATGATGCCTACATACCTCCAAAGCCAATTACCAGCTAAGGGAAACTCTGATGCCTACATACCTCCAAAGTCAATAACCGGCTAAGGAAACTCTGATGCATACAGTACATAACTCCAAAGCCAATTACCAGCTAAGGAAACTCTGATGCATACAGTTTCCAAAGCCAATTACCGGCTAAGGAAACTCTGATGCCTACAGTACATACCTCCAAAGCCAATTACCAGCTAAGGGGAACTCTGATGCCTACAGTACATACCTCCAAAGCCAATTACCGGCTAAGGGAACTCTGATGGGTACATATACCTCCAAAGCCAATTACCAGCTAAGGGAAACTCTGATGCCTACAGTACATACCTCCAAAGCCAATTACCAGCTAAGGAAACTCTGATGCCTACAGTACATACCTCCAAAGCCAATTACCGGCTAAGGAAACTCTGATGGGTACAGTACATACCTCCAAAGCCAATTACCAGCTAAGGGAACTCTGATGCCTACATACCTCCAAAGCCAATTACCAGCTAGGACTCTGGATGCCTACATACCTCCAAAGCCAATACCAGCTAAGGGAACTCTGATGTGTACATACCTCCAAAGCCAATTACCAGCTAAGGGAAACTCTGATGGGTACATACCTCCAAAGCCAATTACCAGCTAAGGATGCCTACATACCTCCAAAGCCAATTACCAGCTAAAAACTCTGATGCCTACATACCTCCAAAGCCATATTACCAGCTAAGGAAACTCTGATGTCTACATACCTCCAAAGCCAATTACCAGCTGGAAACTCTGATGCCTAAGTACATACCTCCAAAGCCAAACCAGCTAAGGAAACTCTGATGCATACATACCTCCAAAGCCAATTACCAGCTAAGAAACTCTGATGGGTACATACCTCCAAAGCCAATTACCAGCTAAAAACTACATACATACCTCCAAAGCCAATTACCAGCTAAGGAAACTCTGATGGGTACATACCTCCAAAGCCAATTACCAGCTAAAAAACTCTGATGGGTACATACCTCCAAAGCCATTACCGGCTAAGGGAACTCTGATGCATACAGTACATACCTCCAAAGCCAATTACCAGCTAAGGGAAACTCTGATGCATACAGTACATACCTCCAAAGCCAATTACCGGCTAAGGGAACTCTGATGCCTACATACCTCCAAAGCCAATTACCAGCTAAGGGAACTCTGATGCATACAGTACATACCTCCAAAGCCAATTACCAGTTAAGGGAAACTCTGATGGGTACAGTACATACCTCCAAAGCCAATTACCAGCTAAGGGAACTCTGATGGGTACAGTACATACCTCCAAAGCCAATTACCAGCTAAGGAAACTCTGATGGATACAGTACATACCTCCAAAGCCAATTACCAGCTAAGGAAACTCTGATGCCTACATACCTCCAAAGCCAATTACCAGCTAAGGAAACTCTGATGCCTACATACCTCCAAAGCCAATTACCAGCTAAGGAAACTCTGATGCCTACATACCTCCAAAGCCAATTACCAGCTAAGGAAACTCTGATGCCTACATACCTCCAAAGCCAATTACCAGCTAAGGAAACTCTGATGCCTACATACCTCCAAAGCCAATTACCAGCTAAGGAAACTCTGATGCATACAGTACATACCTCCAAAGCCAATTACCAGCTAAGGAAACTCTGATGCCTACATACCTCCAAAGCCAATTACCAGCTAAGGAAACTCTGATGCCTACCAGTACATACCTCCAAAGCCAATTACCAGCTAAGGAAACTCTGATGGGTGCCATGCTAAGGGAAACATGTACATACCTCCAAAGCCAATTACCAGCTAAGGGAACTCTGATGGGTACATACCTCCAAAGCCAATTACCAGCTAAGGGAACTCTGATGCCTACAGTACATACCTCCAAAGCCAATTACCAGCTAAGGAAACTCTGATCGGTACAGTACATACCTCCAAAGCCAATTACCAGCTAAGGGAAACTCTGATGCATACATACCTCCAAAGCCAATTACCAGCTAAGGGAAACTCTGATGCCTACATACCTCCAAAGCCAATTACCAGCTAAGGGAACTCTGATGCCTACAGTACATACCTCCAAAGCCAATTACCAGCTAAGGGAAACTCTGATGGGTACATACCTCCAAAGCCAATACCAGCTAAGGGAACTCTGATGCCTACATACCTCCAAAGCCAATTACCAGCTAAGGGAACTCTGATGCCTACATACCTCCAAAGCCAATTACCAGCTAAGGGAAACTCTGATGCCTACATACCTCCAAAGCCAATTACCAGCTAAGGAAACTCTGATGCATACAGTACATACCTCCAAAGCCAATGACCAGCTAAGGGAAACTCTGATGGGTACAGTACATACCTCCAAAGCCAATTACCAGCTAAGGAAACTCTGATGCATACATACCTCCAAAGCCAATTACCAGCTAAGGGAAACTCTGATGCACAGTACATACCTCCAAAGCCAATTACCAGCTAAGGGAAACTCTGATGCATACAGTACATACCTCCAAAGCCAATTACCGGCTAAGGGAAACTCTGATGCATACAGTACATACCTCCAAAGCCAATTACCGGCTAAGGGAAACTCTGATGCATACAGTACATACCTCCAAAGCCAATTACCAGCTAAGGGAAACTCTGATGCATACATACCTCCAAAGCCAATTACCAGCTAAGGGAACTCTGATGGGTACAGTACATACCTCCAAAGCCAATTACCAGCTAAGGGAACTCTGATGCCTACAGTACATACCTCCAAAGCCAATTACCAGCTAAGGAAACTCTGATGCCTACATACCTCCAAAGCCAATTACCAGCTAAGGAAACTCTGATGCCTACAGTACATACCTCCAAAGCCAATTACCAGCTAAGGGAAACTCTGATGCATACAGTACATACCTCCAAAGCCAATTACCAGCTAAGGGAACTCTGATGCCTACAGTACATACCTCCAAAGCCAATTACCAGCTAAGGGAACTCTGATGGGTACAGTACATACCTCCAAAGCCAATTACCAGCTAAGGGAAACTCTGATGGGTACAGTACATACCTCCAAAGCCAATTACCAGCTAAGGGAAACTCTGATGCCTACAGTACATACCTCCAAAGCCAATTACCAGCTAAGGGAACTCTGATGCCTACAGTACATACCTCCAAAGCCAATTACCAGCTAAGGGAAACTCTGATGGGTACAGTACATACCTCCAAAGCCAATTACCAGCTAAGGAAACTCTGATGGGTACAGTACATACCTCCAAAGCCAATTACCAGCTAAGGGAACTCTGATGGGTACAGTACATACCTCCAAAGCCAATTACCAGCTAAGGAAACTCTGATGCCTACAGTACATACCTCCAAAGCCAATTACCAGCTAAGGGAAACTCTGATGCATACAGTACATACCTCCAAAGCCAATTACCAGCTAAGGGAACTCTGATGCCTACAGTACATACCTCCAAAGCCAATTACCAGCTAAGGGAACTCTGATGGGTACAGTACATACCTCCAAAGCCAATTACCAGCTAAGGGAAACTCTGATGGGTACAGTACATACCTCCAAAGCCAATTACCAGCTAAGGGAAACTCTGATGGGTACAGTACATACCTCCAAAGCCAATTACCAGCTAAGGGAACTCTGATGGGTACATACATACCTCCAAAGCCAATTACCAGCTAAGGGAAACTCTGATGCCTACATACCTCCAAAGCCAATTACCAGCTAAGGGAACTCTGATGGGTACAGTACATACCTCCAAAGCCAATTACCAGCTAAGGAAACTCTGATGGGTACATACCTCCAAAGCCAATTACCAGCTAAGGGAAACTCTGATGGGTACAGTACATACCTCCAAAGCCAATTACCAGCTAAGGGAAACTCTGATGGGTACAGTACATACCTCCAAAGCCAATTACCAGCTAAGGGAACTCTGATGGGTACATACCTCCAAAGCCAATTACCGGCTAAGGGAAACTCTGATGCCTACATACCTCCAAAGCCAATTACCAGCTAAGGGAACTCTGATGGGTACAGTACATACCTCCAAAGCCAATTACCAGCTAAGGAAACTCTGATGCCTACATACCTCCAAAGCCAATTACCAGCTAAGGAAACTCTGATGCCTACATACCTCCAAAGCCAATTACCGGCTAAGGGAAACTCTGATGGGTACAGTACATACCTCCAAAGCCAATACCAGCTAAGGAAACTCTGATGCCTACATACCTCCAAAGCCAATTACCAGCTAAGGGAACTCTGATGGGTACAGTACATACCTCCAAAGCCAATTACCGGCTAAGGGAAACTCTGATGCCTACATACCTCCAAAGCCAATTACCAGCTAAGGGAACTCTGATGGGTACAGTACATACCTCCAAAGCCAATTACCAGCTAAGGGAACTCTGATGGGTACAGTACATACCTCCAAAGCCAATTACCAGCTAAGGAAACTCTGATGCCTACATACCTCCAAAGCCAATTACCAGCTAAGGGAAACTCTGATGTCTACATACCTCCAAAGCCAATTACCAGCTAAGGGAACTCTGATGGGTACAGTACATACCTCCAAAGCCAATTACCAGCTAAGGAAACTCTGATGGGTACAGTACATACCTCCAAAGCCAATTACCAGCTAAGGGAACTCTGATGCCTACATACCTCCAAAGCCAATTACCAGCTAAGGGAAACTCTGATGGGTACAGTACATACCTCCAAAGCCAATACCAGCTACTCTGATGGGTACAGTACATACCTCCAAAGCCAATTACCAGCTAAGGAAACTCTGATGGGTACAGTACATACCTCCAAAGCCAATTACCAGCTAAGGGAACTCTGATGGGTACAGTACATACCTCCAAAGCCAATTACCGGCTAAGGGAAACTCTGATGGGTACAGTACATACCTCCAAAGCCAATTACCAGCTAAGGGAACTCTGATGGGTACAGTACATACCTCCAAAGCCAATTACCGGCTAAGGGAAACTCTGATGGGTACAGTACATACCTCCAAAGCCAATTACCAGCTAAGGGAAACTCTGATGGGTACAGTACATACCTCCAAAGCCAATTACCAGCTAAGGGAAACTCTGATGCCTACATACCTCCAAAGCCAATTACCAGCTAAGGAAACTCTGATGCCTACAGTACATACCTCCAAAGCCAATTACCAGCTAAGGAAACTCTGATGCCTACATACCTCCAAAGCCAATTACCAGCTAAGGAAACTCTGATGCCTACATACCTCCAAAGCCAATTACCAGCTAAATCATAATTTAATGGAAACTCTGATGCCTACATACCTCCAAAGCCAATTACCAGCTAAGGAAACTCTGATGCCTACATACCTCCAAAGCCAATGTTAATCAGATAAACTCTGAGATGTTAACCAAGATGTTAACCAAGATGTTAACCAAGAGCTTAATCAAGATGTTAAAGATGTTAATCAAGAAACTCTGATGCCTATGTTAATCAAAGCCAATACCAGCTAATCAAGATGTTAACTCTGAATGCCACCTCCAAATGTTAATCCAAGATTACCAGCTAAGGAAACTCTGATGCCTAATCAAGATGTACATACCAAGATGTTAACCAATATGTTAATCAAATGTTAACCAAGACCAAACTGTGCATTATGAATCATAATTTAATGATAAAAGTAAGTAAATATTTGACAAGATGTTAACCAAGATGTTAACCAAGATGTTAACCAAGATGTTAACCAAGATGTTAATCAAGATGTTAACCAAGATGTTAACCAAGATGTTAATCAAGATGTTAACCAAGATGTTAACCAAGATGTTATCTGAAACAACAGCAGGACTGTTTTGTAATACATTAACATAGAAATGGTTCTGTATGGTACCAGACAAGGGTACCCCATTTTGCCTATTCATTTTGTGGTAAAAAAAAAAGTTAATATCCGATTCCAATTCTATATTTGAAGTAGCTACCTGACGATGTTGCCAGAGTTGACAGTGATGGTCCAGGTACAGCGCAGGTTGTTGTCGTAAGGAAAGGGATATCCAGGAGACAGGATGCGGCCTGTAGACTCACCTTTGAACCTACCGCCACACTCCGCTGGAGGCACACACACACAGAAACACACACACACAGAAACACACACACACACAGAAACACACACACACACGCAGAAACACACACACACAGAAACACACACACACAGAAACACACACACACACAGAAACACACACACACAGAAACACACACACACGAAACACACACACACACAGAAACACACACACACAGAAACACACACACACAGAAACACACACACAGAAACACACACACAGAAACACACACACACAGAAACACACACACACACAGAAACACACACACACACACACACACACACACACACACACACACACACACACACACACACACACACACACACACACACACACACACACACACACACACACACACACACACAGAAACACACACAGAAACACACACACACACACACACAGAAACACACACACACAGAAACACACACACCAAAAACAGGTCACTAACAGGTCACCCGACCTGGTCAACATCCAACATCTAAACAACAGAACAGTTCCCTTGAGGGAAAATGGTATTAAAGAAATCAATGCAAACACAACTGGCAGACTTGTCAAATCAGACTATTCCCAGTTATTCAACAAGAAGAATACAAAAAAACAGAATAGAGATCTGAATACAAAGGACTAGCGGTTAGTACATCCTAGAGTAAAGCCCCTTTCTCCTTGGGCCTGGTAATGGAATGGAGTAAAGCCCCTTTCTCCTTGGGCCTGGTAATGGAATGGAGTAAAGCCCCTTTCTCCTTGGGCCTGGTAATGGAATGGTGTCAAGCCCCTTTCTCCTTGGGCCTGGTAATGGAATGGAGTAAAGCCCCTTTCTCCTTGGGCCTGGTAATGGAATGGAGTAAAGCCCCTTTCTCCTTGGGCCTGGTAATGGAATGGAGTAAAGCCCCTTTCTCCTTGGGCCTGGTAATGGAATGGAGTAAAGCCCCTTTCTCCTTGGGCCTGGTAATGGAATGGAGTAAAGCCCCTTTCTCCTTGGGCCTGGTAATGGAATGGAGTAAAGCCCCTTTCTCCTTGGGCCTGGTAATGGAATGGAGTAAAGCCCCTTTCTCCTTGGGCCTGGTAATGGAATGGAGTAAAGCCCCTTTCTCCTTGGGCCTGGTAATGGAATGGAGTAAAGCCCCTTTCTCCTTGGGCCTGGTAATGGAATGGAGTAAAGCCCCTTTCTCCTTGGGCCTGGTAATGGAATGGAGTAAAGCCCCTTTCTCCTTGGGCCTGGTAATGGAATG
>NW_026290940.1:0-85000 GCF_023373465.1 Oncorhynchus keta | reverse complement strand
AAACATTGAAAAAAATGGATGATTTGGAATAGACGTGCATTAATCAATGAGCTACTAAAGAAAAGAGACATTTAAATGTTTTCAATCACTCAAAATGAAATAAAATGCGATGAGTTAATTATTTGAAATCACTACACCACAATACAGCACAATGCTCTTACTTAACGTTAAAAACAAATGGCTGGCATCAAGGCTACTTAACATAAAGAACCAACTGGCATCAAGGCTACTTAACATAAAGAACCAACTGGCATCAAGGCTACTTAACATAAAGAACCAACTGGCATCAAGGCTACTTAACATAAAGAACCAACTGGCATCAAGGCTACTTAACATAAAGAACCAACTGGCATCAAGGCTACTTAACATAAAGAACCAACTGGCATCAGGGCTACTTAACATAAAGAACCAACTGGTATCAAGGCTACTGATAACTAAAGAACCAACTGGCATCAGGGCTACTGACATAAAGAACCAACTGGTATCAAGGCTACTTAACATAAAGAACCAACTGGCATCATCATCTACTTAACATAAAGAACCAACTGGCATCAAGGCTACTTAACATCTCTGAACTGAACTGGCATCAGGGCTGATTAACATAAAGAACCAACTGGTATCAAGGCTACTTAACATAAAGAACCAACTGGCATCAGGGCTACTTAACATAAAGAACCAACTGGTATCAAGGCTACTTAACATAAAGAACCAACTGGCATCAGGGCTACTTAACATAAAGAACCAACTGGCATCAAGGCTCTTAACATAAAGAACCAACTGGCATCAGGGCTTTGTCATAAAGAACCAACTGGTATCAAGGCTACTTAACATAAAGAACCAACTGGCAAGGTTGCTAATAAAGAACCAACTGGTATCAAGGCTACTTAACATAAAGAACCAACTGGCATCAGGGCTACTTAACATAAAGAACCAACTGGCATCAAGGCTACTTAACTAAAGAACCAACTGGCATCAGGGCTACTTAACATAAAGAACCAACTGGTATCAAGGCTACTTAACATAAAGAACCAACTGGCATCAGGGCTACTGTTTAACAAAAGAACCAACTGGCATCAGGGCTACTTAACATAAAGAACCAACTGGTATCAAGGCTACTTAACATAAAGAACCAACTGGCATCAGGGCTACTTAACTAAAGAACCAACTGGCATCAAGGCTACTTAAAGAACCAACTGGCATCAGGGCTTTTTAAAGAACCAAGATGGTATCAAGACTACTCCTGTTAAAAACTGTCTTGGCATCATCTTTAGGCATAAAGAACTGTTTAACAAGGCTACTCTAACATAAAGATACCAACTGGCATCAGTCTACTTAACATAAAGAACCAACTGGCTCAAGGCTACTCTCTCTCTCTCTCTCCAACTGTCATCAGGGCTACTTAACATAAAGAACCAACTGGTATCAAGGCTCTTAACTAAAGAACCAACTGGCTCTCTCTCTAAAGAACCAACTGGTATCAAGGCTACTCTCCAACTGGCATCAGGGCTCTTAACATAAAGAACCAACTGGCATCAAGGCTACTTAACATCCAACTGGCATCAGGGCTCTCTAAAGAACTCTGGTATCAAGGCTCTTAACATCTCTGGCATCTCTACTTAACATCCAACTGGTATCAAGGCTACTTAACATCTCTGGCATCAGGGCTCTTAACATCCAACTGGCATCAAGGCTACTTAACTAAAGAACCAACTGGCATCAGGGCTACTTAACATAAAGAACCAACTGGTATCAAGGCTGTTAACATAAAGAACCAACTGGCATCAGGGCTACTTAACATAAAGAACCAACTGGTATCTCTCTCTCTCCAACTCTAAGGCTACTCATAAAGAACCAACTGGCATCAGGGCTCTCATAAAGAACCAACTGGCATCAAGGCTACTCATAAAGAACCAACTGGCATCAGGGCTACTTAACATAAAGAACCAACTGGCATCAGGGCTCTCTAAAGAACCAACTGGCATCAGGGCTACTTAACATAAAGAACCAACTGGCATCAGGGCTACTTAACTGGAAATAGAACCAACTGTATCAAGGCTACTTAACATAAAGAACCAACTGGCATCAGGGCTACTTAACATAAAAACCAACTGGCATCAGGGCTACTTAACATAAAGAACCAATGGCATCAGGGCTACTTAACATAAAGAACCAACTGGCATCAGGGCTACTTAACATAAAGAACCAACTGGTATCAAGGCTACTTAACATAAAGAACCAACTGGCATCAGGGCTACTCATAAAGAACCAACTGGCATCAGGGCTACTTAACATAAAGAACCAACTGGTATCAAGGCTACTTAACATAAAGAACCAACTGGTATCTAAGGCTACTTAACATAAAGAACCAACTGGCATCAGGGCTACTTAACATAAAGAAAACTGGCATCAGATTTAAATAAAGAACCAACTGGCATCAGGGCTACTTAACATAAAGAACCACTGTTTCAAGGCTACAACATAAAACAACTGCATCAGGGCTATTTAAATAAAGAATACAAGGCTAGTAAAGCTGGCATCAGGAGATAAAGAACCAACTGGCATCAGGGCTATAACATAAAGAACCAACTGGCATCAAGGCTAAACATAAAGAACCAACTGGCATCAAGGCCACTTAACATAAAGAACCAACTGGCATCAAGGCTACTTAACATAAAGAACCAACTGGCATCAAGGCTACTTAACATAAAGAACCAACTGGCATCAAGGCTACTTAACATAAAGAACCAACTGGCATCAAGGCTACTTAACATAAAGAACCAACTGGCATCAAGACCACAACATAAAGAACCAACTGGCATCAAGGCTACTTAACATAAAGAACCAACTGGCATCAAGGCTACTTAACATAAAGAACCAACTGGCATCAAGACCACTTAACATAAAGAACCAACTGGCATCAAGGCTACTTAACATAAAGAACCAACTGGCATCAAGGCTACTTAACATAAAGAACTAACTGGCATCAAGGCTCCATAAAGAACCAACTGGCATCAAGGCTACTTAACATAAAGAACCAACTGGCATCAAGACCACTAACATAAAGAACCAACTGGCATCAAACTTAACATAAAGAACCAACTGGCATCAAGGCTACTTAACATAAAGAACCAACTGGCATCAAGGCTACTTAACATAAAGAACCAACTGGCATCAAGACCACTTAACATAAAGAACCAATTGGCATCAAGGCTACTTAACATAAAGAACCAACTGGCATCAAGGCTACTTAACATAAAGAACCAACTGGCATCAAGGCTACTTAACATAAAGAACCAACTGGCATCAAGGCTACTTAACATAAAGAACCAACTGGCATCAAGGCTACTTAACATAAAGAACCAACTGGCATCAAGACCAAACATAAAGAACCAACTGGCATCAAGGCTACTTAACATAAAGAACCAACTGGCATCAAGGCTACTTAACATAAAGAACAATGGCATCAAGACCATGAACATAAAAACCAACTGGCATCAAGGCTACTTAACATAAATCCAACTGGCATCAAGGCTACAACATAAAGAACAACTGGCATCAAGGCTACTTAACGTAAAAACCAACTGGCATCAAGGCTACTTAACATAAAGAACCAACTGGCATCAAGACCACTTAACATAAAGAACCAACTGGCATCAAGGCTACTTAACATAAAGAACCAACTGGCATCAAGGCTACTTAACATAAAGAACCAACTGGCATCAAGGCTACTTAACATAAAGAACCAACTGGCATCACCCCCATTCTCAAGGATCAATTATTCTGAACAAAACATGAGAGCTATTTGTCTTCTCCAACTAAATGAAAAGCGGAACGTTTTTCCAACAGTCCAATTAAGTGTAAATCATGTAGGACTAAATCCCTGAGATTAACACTGAGCTCAGCAATGTTGACTGTCTGATTGGACTGTATACTAATATGGGCTGCCAGAGAAAGGATGCAGGGAGGGAGAGAGAGAGAGGCAGAGAGAGAGACAGAGAGAAAGACAGAGAGAGAGAGAGAGAGAGAGAGAGAGACAGAGAGAGAGAGAGAGAGAGAGACAGAGAGAGACAGAGAGAGACAGAGAGAGAGACAGAGAGAGAGAGAGAGAGAGAGAGAGACAGAGAGACAGAGAGACAGAGAGACAGAGAGAGAGAGAGAGAGAGAGAGAGAGAGAGAGAGAGAGAGAGAGAGAGAGACAGAGAGAGACAGAGAGAGAGAGAGAGAGACAGAGAGAGAGAGAGAGAGAGAGAGAGAGAGAGAGAGAGAGAGAGAGAGAGAGAGAGAGAGAGAGAGAGAGAGAGAGAGAGAAACAGAGAGACAGAGAGACAGAGAGAGAGCGTGAGAGACAGAGAGACAGAGAGAGAGAGAGAGAGAGAGAGAGAGAGAGAGAGAGACAGAGAGAGAGAGAGACAGAGAGAGACAGAGAGAGAGAGAGAGAGAGAGACAGAGAGACAGAGAGAGAGAGAGAGAGAGAGAGAGAGAGAGAGAGAGAGAGAGAGAGAGAGAGAGAGACAGAGAGACAGAGAGAGTGAGAAAGACAGAGAGACAGAGAGAGAGAGAGAGAGAGACAGAGAGACAGAGAGACAGAGAGACAGAGAGAGAGAGAGAGAGAGACAGAGAGACAGAGAGAGAGAGTGAGAAAGACAGAGAGAGAGAGAGTGTGAGAAAGACAGAGAGACAGAGAGAGAGAGAGACAGAGAGACAGAGAGACAGAGAGAGAGAGAGAGAGAGAGAGAGAGAGCGTGAGAAAGACAGAGAGACAGAGAGAGAGAGAGAGACAGAGAGAGAGAGAGACAGAGAGAGAGAGACAGAGAGAGAGAGAAGAGACAGAGAGACAGAGAGACAGAGAGAGAGAGAGCAGAGAAAGACAGAGAGACAGAGAGACGTGAGAAAGACAGAGAGACAGAGAGAGAGAGGAGAGAGAGAGAGAGAGACAGAGAGAGAGTGGAGAAAGACCGAGAGACAGAGAGAGAGAGAGAGAGAGAGAAAGAGACAGAGAAAGAACAGGAGAGAGAGACAGGGAGGGAGGGAGTAGGTAGGGGAGGGAGGGAGATGGATAGAAAGAGAGAGAGATGGAGAGAGAAGAGAGATTGAAAGAAAGAGGGGGACAAGGAAGGATTACCTATGCATGAGGGGAGGTGGTTGTCCCACGCTCTTCTCTCTCGGGTCATGCACTTGAGTATGCCACTTCCGTGCAGGGAATAACCTTGGTCACAGCCGTACGTGATGGCACTGCCAGCGAAGTGCCCCTGGTCGCTGACTTTGAACCCAAACTGAGGCACCCCGGGATCCTCGCAGTGAGACAGATCAAAACCTGCCAGAGAGTTACAGAGTAGAGGAGAAGACAAAGAGGGAAAAACAGGTTGTATCATTATAGAGACTGTCCTAGAGACAACACACATTATAGAGACTGTCCTAGAGACAACACACATTATAGAGACTGTCCTAGAGACCACACACATTATGGAGACCATCCTAGAGACCACACACATTATGGAGACCATCCTAGAGACCACACACATTATAGAGACCATCCTAGAGACCACACACATTATGGAGACCATCCTAGAGACCACACACATTATGGAGACCATCCTAGAGACCACACACATTATGGGGACCATCCTAGAGACCACACACATTATAGAGACTGTCCTAGAGACCACACACATTATGGAGACCATCCTAGAGACCACACACATTATAGAGACTGTCCTAGAGACCACACACATTATGGAGACCATCCTAGAGACCACACACATTATGGGGACCATCCTAGAGACCACACACATTATGGAGACTGTCCTAGAGACCACACACATTATGGAGACCATCCTAGAGACCACACACATTATAGAGACTGTCCTAGAGACCACACACATTATGGAGACTGTCCTAGAGACCACACACATTATAGAGACTGTCCTAGAGACCACACACATTATAGAGTAAAGGAGAAGACAAAGAGGGAACAACAGGTTGTATCATTATGGAGACTGTCCTAGAGACAACACACATTATAGAGTAGAGGAGAAGACAAAGAGGGAACAACAGGTTGTATCATTATGGAGACTGTCCTAGAGACCACACACATTATAGAGACTGTCCTAGAGACCACACACATTATAGAGACTGTCCTAGAGACAACACACATTTGGGGACCATCCTAGAGACCACACACATTATAGAGACTGTCCTAGAGACCACACACATGATAGAAACGGTCCTAGAGACAACATACATTGTGGAGACCTTCCTAGAGACCACACACATTATGGAGACCGTACTAGAGACCACACACATGATGGAGACCGTCCTAGAGACCACACACATTATGGAGACCATCCTAGAGACTACACACATTATAGAGACCGTCCTAGAGACAACACACATTATGGAGACCATCCTAGAGACAACACACATTATGGAGACCATCCTAGAGACAACACACATTATGGAGACAATCCTAGAGACCACACACATTATGGAGACCATCCTAGAGACAACACACATCATGGAGACCTTCCTAGAGACAACACACATTATGGAGACCGCCCTAGAGACAACACACATTATGGAGACCATCCTAGAGACAACACACATTATGGAGACCATCCTAGAGACAACACACTTCATAGAGACCATCCTCGAGACAACACACATTATGGAGACCGCCCTAGAGACAACACACATTATGGAGACCATCCTAGAGACAACACACATTATGGAGATCATCCTAGAGACAACACACTTCATAGAGACCATCCTCGAGACAACACACATTATGGAGACCGCCCTAGAGACAACACACATCATGGAGACCTTCCTAGAGACCACATACATTATGGAGACCATCCTAGAGACAACACCCATTATGGAGACCATCCTAGAGACCACATACATTATGGAGACCATCCTAGAGACCACACACATTATGGAGACTATCCTAGAGACGACAGACACAAGGAAACACGTGCTCACATTATGGCTGCACACCTAGAGACAACACACTTCATAGAGACCATCCTCGAGACAACACACATTATGGAGACCTTCCTAGAGACCACATACATTATGGAGACCATCCTAGAGACAACACATTATGGAGACCATCCTGGAGACCACACATTATGGAGACCATCCTAGAGACAACACACATTATGGAGACCATCCTAGAGACAACACACTTCATAGAGACCATCCTCGAGACAACACACATTATAGGGACCATCCTAGAGACCCCACACATTATGGAGACCATCCTAGAGACCACACACATTATGGAGACTGTTCTAGAGACCACACATTGTGGATACCGTCCTAGAGACCACAAACATTATGGAGACCATCCTAGAGACCACACACATTATAGAGACCGTCCTAGAGACCACACACATTATGGAGACCACCCTAGAGACCACACACATTATAGAGACAACACACATTATGGAGACCATCCTAGAGACAACACACTTCATAGAGACCATCCTCGAGACAACACACATTATAGGGACCATCCTAGAGACCACACACATTATGGAGACCATCCTAGAGACCACACACATTATGGAGACCATCCTAGAGACCACACACATTATGGAGACCATTCTAGAGACCACACACATTATGGAGACCGTCCTAGAGACCACAAACATTATGGAGACCATCCTAGAGACCACACACATTATAGAGACCGTCCTAGAGACCACACACATTATGGAGACCATCCTAGAGACCACACACATTATAGAGACCATCCTAGAGACCACACACATTATGGAGACCATCCTAGAGACCACACACATTATGGAGACCATCCTAGAGACCACACACATTATAGAGACTGTCCTAGAGACCACACACATTATGGAGACCATCCTAGAGACCACACATTATAGAGACCGTCCTAGAGACCACACACATTATGGAGACCATCCTAGAGACCACACACATTAGGGAGACCATCCTAGAGACCACACACATTATGGAGACCATCCTAGAAACAACAGACACAAGGACACACATGCTCACATTAGGCTGCACATCTGGAGACCACACATACACACACAAGGACATACACAAAACTCAGAAAACAATGTGTCTGCATTTCAACCAGTAAGAGTTTCTGGGAACCAGCCATAGTGACATAATCCCATTCCTCTCCTCATTGTAAAGACCAGAGGAGGCTGCTGAGGGGAGGACAGCTCATAATAATGTGTAGGCATTTCAACCAGTAAGAGTTACTGGGAACCAGCCATAGTGACATAATCCCATTCCTCTCCTCATTGTAAAGACCAGAGGAGGCTGCTGAGGGGAGGACAGCTCATAATAATGTGTAGGCATTTCAACCAGTAAGAGTTTCTGGGAACCAGCCATAGTGACATAATCCCATTCCTCTCCTCATTGTAAAGACCAGAGGAGGCTGCTGAGGGGAGGACAGCTCATAATAATGTGTCTGCATTTCAACCAGTAAGAGTTTCTGGGAACCAGCCATAGTGTCATAATCCCATTCCTCTCCTCGTTGTAAAGACCAGAGGAGGCTGCTGAGGGGAGGACAGCTCATAATAATGTGTAGGCATTTCAACCAGTAAGAGTTTCTGGGAACCAGCCATAGTGACATAATCTCATTCCTCTCCTCATTGTAAAGACCAGAGGAGGCTGCTGAGGGGAGGACAGCTCATAACAATGGCTGAAACGACGCGAACGGAAATGGCATCGAAAACACATTGAAAACATGTTCGCTACAATTTCACTCATTTAACAGCCATTAGCATGAGCCCGTCCTCCCCAATTAAGGTGCCACCAACCTCCTGTGGTAAAGACATTAACTATGTCCTATATAGCACCCGATGCTCTGGTTAAATGTAGTGCACTATATATATATATATATATAGGGAATAGGGTGCCATTTGGGACGTGGGCCTTATTGATTAAAGCGTGGGAATAATGTCCCGCTTCAGAACATAATGAGTACTGTGGACTTAAAGTCCCATTAAATGACTAAGCAGGAAAATATCCTTTCTGGACAGAGACAACAATTACATCTTGCTAATTAACAGCTCAAGTGACTGTGACTCTGGTAGCAGGATGGAGAAGTGCTATAGGCTACGGCTCCGCTTAACAGTGGGATGAAGGGATGAACGTCTTAACCCTATGGGTTAGGGATGAGGTCTTAACCCTATGTGTTAGGGATGAGGTCTTAACCCTATGGGTTAGGGATGAGGTCTTAACCCTATGTGTTAGGGATGAGGAATTAACCCTATGTGTCAGGGATGAGGTCTTAACCCTATGTGTTAGGGATGAGGAATTAACCCTATGTGTCAGGGATGAGGTCTTAACCATATGTGTTAGGGATGAGGAATTAACCCTATGTACATTTACATTTACATTTAAGTCATTTAGCAGACGCTCTTATCCAGAGCGACTTACAAATTGGTGCATTCACCTTATGACATCCAGTGGAACAGCCACTTTACAATAGTGCATCTAAATCTTAAAGGGGGGGGGTGAGAAGGATTACTTATCCTATCCTAGGTATTCCTTAAAGAGGTGGGGTTTCAGGTGTCTCCGGAAGGTGGTGATTGACTCCGCTGTCCTGGTGTCGTGAGGGAGTTTGTTCCACCATTGGGGGGCCAGAGCAGCGAACAGTTTTGACTGACCTCTGAACCCTATGTGTTAGGGATGAGGTCTTAACCCTATGTGTTAGGGATGAGGTCTTAACCCTATGTGGTCTTAACACTATGTGTCAGGGATGAGGTCTTAACCCTATGTGTTAAGGATGAGGTCTTAACCCTATGTGTTAGGGATGAGGTCTTAACCCTATGTGGTCTTAACACTATGTGTTAGGGATGAGGTCTTAACCCTATGTGTTAGGGATGAGGTCTTAACCCTATGTAATTATAATTATATATGCCATTTAGCAGACGCTTTTATCCAAAGCGACTTACAGTCATGTGTGCATACATTCTACGTATGGGTGGTCCCAGGGATCGAACCCACTACCCTGGCGTTACAAGCGCCATGCTCTACCACCTGAGCTACAGAAGTGTTAGTGTGTTAGGGATGAGGTATTAACCCTATGTTAGGGATGACAGTGTCTCCTGACCCCTCCTGTCTCAGCCTCCAGTATTTATGCTGCAGTAGTTTGTGTCGGGGGCTAGGGTCAGTTTGTTATATCTGGAGTACTTCTCCTGTCCTATTCGGTGTCCTGTGATGAATCTAACCATATGTGTTCTCTAATTCTTAACCCTTTATTTTGGGAGGACCTGAGCCCTAGGACCATGCCCCAGGGACGACCTGATATGAACTCCTAGACATCTACCACCACCTGGCCATTATTGCTCCAGTTTCAAAGTGACCTGAGCCCTAGGACCATGCCCCAGGACTACCTGACATGATGACTTAGATCCCCATCCACCTGGCCAGACTAGACATCTTTCAACTGTTCTACCACTATCAGATTAGACCATGCTGGTCATTTAGAACATTTGAACATCTTAGCCATAAAGTTCTGTTATAATCTCCACCCCACAGCCAGAAGAGGACTAGAACCCCATATATGCTCTCTCTAATTCTAAATCTCGGAGGACTGAGCCCAAGGACCGTGCCCCAGGACTACCTGACATGATGACTCCTTGCTGTCCCCAGTCCACCTGGCCATCCTGCTGCTCCAGTTTCAACTGACCTGAGCCAAGGACCGTGCCCCAGGACTACCTGACATGATGACTCCTTGCTGTCCAAGTCCACCTGACTGTGCTGCTGCTCCAGTTTCAACTGTTCTGCCTTACCACATGCTGGTCATTTATGAACATTTGAACATCTTGGCCATGTTCTGTTATAATCTCCACCCGGCACAGCCAGAAGAGGACTGGCCACCCCACATAGCCTGGTTCATCTCTAGGTTTCTTCTGAGATTTTGGCCTTTCTAGGGAGTTTTTCCTAGCCACCGTGCTTCTACACCTGCATTGCTTGCTGTTTGGGGTTTTAGGCTGGGTTTCTGTACAGCACTTTGAGATATCAGCTGATGTACGAAGGGCTATATAAATACATTTAATTTGATTTGATTTGATGAGGAATTAACCCTATGTGTTAGGGATGAGGTCTTAACACTATGTGTTAGGGATGAGGTCTTAACCCTATGTGTTAGGGATGAGGTCTTAACCATATGTGTTCGGGATGAAGTCTTAACCCTATGTGTTTGGGATGTGGTCTTAACCCTATGTGTCAGGGATGAGGTATTAACAAACTAGACATCTACCACTATCAGATTATTGCCATAAAGTAGACTAGACATCTACCACCCCACTACCACTATCAGATTAGATCCATAATGGAGACTAGACATCTACCACCCCACTACCACAATCAGATTAGAACCATAAAGTAGACGAGACATCTACCACCCCATTACCACTATCAGATTAGAGTCATAAAGGAGACTAGACATCTACCACCCCACTACCACTATCCGATTAGAGCCATAAAGGAGACTAGACATCTACCACCCCACTACCACAATCAGATTAGAGTCATAAAGGAGACTAGACATCTACCACTATCAGATTATTGCCATAAAGTAGACTAGACATCTACCACCCCACTACCACTATCCGATTAGAGCCATAAAGGAGACTAGACATCTACCACCCCACTACCACAATCAGATTAGAGTCATAAAGGAGACTAGACATCTACCACTATCAGATTATTGCCATAAAGTAGACTAGACATCTACCACCCCACTACCACTATCAGATTAGATCCATAATGGAGACTAGACATCTACCACTATCAGATTAGAGTCATAAAGGAGACTAGACATCTACCACTATCAGATTAGAGCCATAAAGGAGACTAGACATCTACCACCCCACTACCACTATCAGATTAGAGTCATAAAGGAGACTAGACATCTACCACTATCAGATTAGAGCCATAAAGGAGACTAGACATCTACCACCACTACTACCACTATCAGATTAGAGCCATAAAGGAGACTAGACATCTACCACCCCACTACCACTATCAGATTAGATCCATAATGGAGACTAGACATCTACCACTATCAGATTAGAGTCATAAAGGAGACTAGACATCTACCACCACTACTACCACTATCAGATTAGAGCCATAATGGAGACTAGACATCTACCACCCCACTACCACTATCAGTTTAGATCCATAATGGAGACTAGACATCTACCACTATCAGATTAGAGTCATAAAGGAGACTAGACATCTACCACCCCACTACCACTATCAGATTAGATCCATAATGGAGACTAGACATCTACCACCCCACTACCACTATCCGATTAGAGCCATAAAGGAGACTAGACATCTACCACCCCACTACCACTATCAGATTAGAGTCATAAAGGAGACTAGACATCTACCACCACTACTACCACTATCAGATTAGAGCCATAAAGGAGACTAGACATCTACCACCACTACTACCACTATCAGATTAGAGCCATAAAGGAGACTAGACATCTACCACCACTACTACCACTATCCGATCAGAGCCATAAAGGAGACTAGACATCTACCACCACTACTACCACTATCAGATTAGAGTCATAAAGGAGACTAGACATCTACCACCACTACTACCACTATCAGATTAGAGCCATAAAGGAGACTAGACATCTACCACCCCACTACCACTATCAGATTAGAGTCATAAAGGAGACTAGACATCTACCACCACACTACCACTATCAGATTAGAGACATAAAGTAGACTAGACATCTACCACCCCACTACCACTATCAGTTTAGATCCATAATGGAGACTAGACATCTACCACTATCAGATTAGAGCCATAAGGGAGACTAGACATCTACCAGTCAGGACTGTGGTCATGCCTCGTCTCCTCCAGTCAGGTTGTATCTGTAAAGGACTGTGGTCATGTCTAGTCTCCTCCAGTCAGTCAGGTTGTATCTGTAAAGGACTGTGGTCATGTCTAGTCTCCTCCAGTCAGGTTGTATCTGTAAAGGACTGTGGTCATGTCTAGTCTCCTCCAGTCAGGTTGTATCTGTAAAGGACTGTGGTCATGTCTTGTCTCCTCCAGTCAGGTTGTAACTGTAAAGGACTGTGGTCATGTCTAGTCTCCTCCAGTCAGGTTTTATCTGTAAAGGACTGTGGTCCTGTCTAGTCTCCTCCAGTCAGTCAGGTTGTATCTGTGAAGGACTGTGGTCATGTCTAGTCTCCTCCAGTAAGGTTGTATCTGTAAAGGACTGTGGTCCTGTCTAGTCTCCTCCAGTCAGGTTGTATCTGTAAAGGACTGTGGTCATGTCTAGTCTCCTCCAGTCAGTCAGGTTGTATCTGTAAAGGACTGTGGTCATGTCTAGTCTCCTCCAGTCAGTCAGGTTGTAACTGTAAAGGACTGTGGTCATGTCTAGTCTCCTCCAGTCAGGTTGTATCTGTAAAGGACTGTGGTCATGTCTAGTCTCCTCCAGTCAGTCAGGTTGTATCTGTAAAGGACTGTGGTCATGTCTAGTCTCCTCCAGTCAGGTTGTATCTGTAAAGGACTGTGGTCATGTCTAGTCTCCTCCAGTCAGGTTGTAACTGTAAAGACTGTGGTCATGTCTAGTCTCCTCCAGTCAGGTTGTATCTGTAAAGGACTGTGGTCATGTCTAGTCTCCTCCAGTCAGTCAGGTTGTATCTGTAAAGGACTGTGGTCATGTCTAGTCTCCTCCAGTCAGGTTGTATCTGTAAAGGACTGTGGTCATGTCTAGTCTCCTCCAGTCAGGTTGTAACTGTAAAGGACTGTGGTCATGTCTAGTCTCCTCCAGTCAGGTTGTATCTGTAAAGGACTGTGGTCATGTCTAGTCTCCTCCAGTCAGGTTGTATCTGTAAAGGACTGTGGTCATGTCTAGTCTCCTCCAGTCAGTCAGGTTGCGTCTGTAAAGGACTGTGGTCATGTCTAGTCTCCTCCAGTCAGTCAGGTTGTATCTGTAAAGGACTGTGGTCATGTCTAGTCTCCTCCAGTCAGTCAGGTTGTATCTGTAAAGGACTGTGGTCCTGTCTAGTCTCCTCCAGTCAGTCAGGTTGTATCTGTGAAGGACTGTGGTCATGTCTAGTCTCCTCCAGTAAGGTTGTATCTGTAAAGGACTGTGGTCCTGTCTAGTCTCCTCCAGTCAGGTTGTAACTGTAAAGGACTGTGGTCATGTCTAGTCTCCTCCAGTCAGGTTGTATCTGTAAAGGACTGTGGTCATGTCTAGTCTCCTCCAGTCAGTCAGGTTGTATCTGTAAAGGACTGTGGTCATGTCTAGTCTCCTCCAGTCAGTCAGGTTGTATCTGTAAAGGACTGTGGTCCTGTCTAGTCTCCTCCAGTCAGTCAGGTTGTATCTGTAAAGGACTGTGGTCATGTCTAGTCTCCTCCAGTCAGTCAGGTTGTATCTGTAAAGGACTGTGGTCATGTCTAGTCTCCTCCAGTCAGGTTGTATCTGTAAAGGACTGTGGTCATGTCTAGTCTCCTCCAGTCAGGTTGTATCTGTAAAGGACTGTGGTCATGTCTAGTCTCCTCCAGTCAGTCAGGTTGTATCTGTAAAGGACTGTGGTCATGTCTAGTCTCCTCCAGTCAGTCAGGTTGTATCTGTAAAGGACTGTGGTCATGTCTAGTCTCCTCCATTCAGTCAGTTTGTAACTGTAAAGGACTGTGGTCATGTCTAGTCTCCTCCAGTCAGTCAGGTTGTATCTGTAAAGGACTGTGGTCATGTCTAGTCTCCTCCAGTCAGTCAGGTTGTAACTGTAAAGGACTGTGGTCATGTCTAGTCTCCTCCAGTCAGTCAGGTTGTAACTGTAAAGGACTGTGGTCATGTCTAGTCTCCTCCAGTCAGGTTGTATCTGTAAAGGACTGTGGTCATGTCTAGTCTCCTCCAGTCAGGTTGTATCTGTAAAGGACTGTGGTCATGTCTAGTCTCCTCCAGTCAGTCAGGTTGTATCTGTAAAGGACTGTGGTCATGTCTAGTCTCCTCCAGTCAGTCAGGTTGTATCTGTAAAGGACTGTGGTCCTGTCTAGTCTCCTCCAGTCAGTCAGGTTGTATCTGTGAAGGACTGTGGTCATGTCTAGTCTCCTCCAGTAAGGTTGTATCTGTAAAGGACTGTGGTCCTGTCTAGTCTCCTCCAGTCAGGTTGTATCTGTAAAGGACTGTGGTCATGTCTAGTCTCCTCCAGTAAGGTTGTATCTGTAAAGGACTGTGGTCATGTCTAGTCTCCTCCAGTCAGGTTGTATCTGTAAAGGACTGTGGTCCTGTCTAGTCTCCTCCAGTCAGTCAGGTTGTATCTGTAAAGGACTGTGGTCATGTCTAGTCTCCTCCAGTCAGGTTGTAACTGTAAAGGACTGTGGTCATGTCTAGTCTCCTCCAGTCAGGTTGTATCTGTAAAGGACTGTGGTCATGTCTAGTCTCCTCCAGTCAGGTTGTATCTGTAAAGGACTGTGGTCATGTCTAGTCTCCTCCAGTCAGTCAGGTTGCGTCTGTAAAGGACTGTGGTCATGTCTAGTCTCCTCCAGTCAGGTTGTATCTGTAAAGGACTGTGGTCATGTCTAGTCTCCTCCAGTCAGTCAGGTTGTAACTGTAAAGGACTGTGGTCATGTCTAGTCTCCTCCAGTCAGTCAGGTTGTATCTGTAAAGGACTGTGGTCATGTCTAGTCTCCTCCAGTCAGTCAGGTTGTATCTGTAAAGGACTGTGGTCATGTCTAGTCTCCTCCAGTCAGGTTGTATCTGTAAAGGACTGTGGTCATGTCTAGTCTCCTCCAGTCAGTCAGGTTGTATCTGTAAAGGACTGTGGTCATGTCTAGTCTCCTCCAGTCAGGTTGTATCTGTAAAGGACTGTGGTCATGTCTAGTCTCCTCCAGTCAGGTTGTAACTGTAAAGGACTGTGGTCATGTCTAGTCTCCTCCAGTCAGGTTGTATCTGTAAAGGACTGTGGTCATGTCTAGTCTCCTCCAGTCAGTCAGGTTGTATCTGTAAAGGACTGTGGTCATGTCTAGTCTCCTCCAGTCAGTCAGGTTGTATCTGTAAAGGACTGTGGTCATGTCTAGTCTCCTCCAGTCAGTCAGGTTGTATCTGTAAAGGACTGTGGTCATGTCTAGTTCCTCCAGTCAGTCAGTTTGTATCTGTAAAGGACTGTGGTCATGTCTAGTCTCCTCCAGTCAGGTTGTATCTGTAAAAGACTGTGGTCATGTCTAGACTCCTCCAGTCAGGTTGTAACTGTAAAGGACTGTGGTCATGTCTAGTCTCCTAGTCAGGTTGTATAAAGGACTGTGGTCATTTCTAGACTCCTCCAGTCAGGTTGTAAGGGGATAGGACTGTGGTCATGTCTAGTCTCCTCCAGTCAGTCAGGTTGTATCTGTAAAGGGTGGTCATTTAGTCTCCTCCAGTCAGTCAGGTTGTATCTGTAAAGGACTGTGGTCCTTTCTAGTCTCTATCCAGTCAGTCAGGTTGTAATTTCAAACACTGTGGTCATGTCTAGTCTCCTCCAGTCAGTCAGGTTGTATCTGTAAAGGACTGTGGTCATGTCAGACACTCCAGTCAGGTTGTATCTGTAAAGGACTGTGGTCATGTCTATTTCCAGTCAGGTTGTATCTGTAAAGGACTGTGGTCATGTCTAGTCTCCTCCAGTCAGTCAGGTTGTATTTAAAGGACTGTGGTCAAAGGGGATAGTCTCCCAGTCAGTCAGTTTGTATGTAAAGGACTGTGGTCATGTCTAGTCTCCTCCAGTCAGTCAGGTTGTATCTGTAAAGGACTGTGGTCATGCCATTCCTCCAGACAGTCAGGTTGTAACTGTAAAGGACTGTGGTCATGTCTATCTCCTCCAGTCAGTCAGGTTGTAACTATAAAGGACTGTGGTCCTGTCTAGTTTCCAGTCAGGTTGTATCTGTAAAGGACTGTGGTCATGTCATCTCCTCCAGACACTTGTATCTGTAAAGGACTGTGGTCATGTCTAGTCTCCTCCAGTCAGTCAGGTTGTATCTGTAAAGGACTGTGGTCATGCCATTTCAGACACTATATCTGTAAAGGACTAGTGGTCCCATTTCCAGTCAGTCAGGTTGTATCTGTAAAGGACTGTGGTCATGTCTATTTCAGACAGTCAGGTTGTAACTATAAAGGACTGTGGTCCCATTCCTCCAGTCAGGTTGTATCTGTAAAGGACTGTAGTCATGTCATTTCCAGTCAGGTTGTATCTGTAAGGGACTGTGGTCATGCCATTTCCAGTCAGTCAGGTTGTATCTGTAAAGGACTGTGGTCCCATCTTCCAGTCAGTCAGGTTGTAACTGTAAAGGGGACTGTGGTCATGTCTAGTCTCCTCCAGACAGTCATTGTATCTGTAAAGGACTGTGGTCCTGTCTATTTCCAGACAGTCAGGTTGTAACTGTAAAGGGACTAGGGTCCTGTCATTTCCAGACAGTCAGGTTGTATCTGTAAAGGACTAGGTCATGCCATCTTCCAGTCAGGTTGTATCTGTAAGGGACTGTGGTGCCATTCCTCCAGACAGTCAGGTTGTATCTGTAAAGGACTGTGGTCCTGTCATTCCTCCAGTCAGTCAGGTAACTGTAAAGGACTGTGGTGCCATTTCCAGTCAGGTTGTATCTGTAAAGGACTGTGGTCATGTCATTTCAGACAGGTTGTAACTGTAAAGGACTGTGCCATGTCTAGTCTCCTCCAGTCAGGTTGTAACTGTAAAGGACTGTGGTCATGTCTAGTCTCCTCCAGTCAGTCAGGTTGTATCTGTAAAGGACTGTGGTCATGCCATTCCTCAGTCAGTCAGGTTGTATCTGTAAAGGACTAGTGGTCCTGTCATTTCCAGACAGGTTGTAACTGTAAAGGACTGTGGTCATGTCAGTCTCCTCTAGTCAGGTTGTATCTGTAAAGGACTGTGGTCATGTCATTTCCAGTCAGTCAGGTTGTATCTGTAAAGGACTGTGGTCATGTCATTCCTCCAGTCACTTGTAACTGTAAAGGACTGTGGTCCTGTCAGTTCCTCCAGTCAGGTTGTAACTGTAAAGGGACTGTGGTCATGCCATCTTCCAGTCAGGTTGTATAAAGGACTAGTGGTCATGTCTATTCCTCCAGTCAGGTTGTATCTGTAAAGGACTGTGGTCATGTCATTCCTCCAGACAGGTTGTAACTGTAAAGGACTGTGGTCATGCCTAGTCTCCTCCAGTCAGGTTGTAACTGTAAAGGACTGTGGTCATTCTAGTCTCCTCCAGTCAGTCAGGTTGTATCTGTAAAGGACTGTGGTCATGTCTAGACTCCTCCAGTCAGTCAAAGTTGTAACTGAAAGGACTGTGGTCATTTCAGACTCTCCAGTCAGTCAGGTTGTATCTGGGGACTAGTGGTGCATTTCAGACTCCTCCAGTCAGTCAAGGGGTAACTGTAAAGGGTGCCATTTCAGTCTCCTCCAGTCAAAACTGTAAAGGACTGTGGTCATGTCTAGTCTCCTCCAGTCAGGTTTTATCTGTAAAGGACTGTGGTCCTGTCAGTTCCTCCAGTCAGTCAGGTTTTATCTGTAAAGGGACTGTGGTCCTGTCATTTCCAGTCAGGTTGTATCTGTAAAGGACTAGTGTGTCATGTCTAGTCTCCTCCAGTCAGTCAGGTTGTATCTGTAAAGGGTGGTCATTTCTAGTCTCCTCCAGTCAGGTTGTAACTGTAAAGGACTGTGGTCATTTCAGACTAATATAAAATAATACATATATGCCATTTCAGACACTTTTATCCAAAGGGACTTACAGTCATTGTGCATACATTCTATATGGGTGGTCCCGGGGATCGAGACCCACTACCCTGGGTTACAAGCGCCATGCTCTACCAACTAGCTAAGAAGGACCACCTAGTCTCCTTTCAGTCAGGTTGTAACTGTAAAGGACTGTGGTGCCATTTCCAGACAGGTTGTAACTGTAAAGGACTGTGGTCATGTCAGTCTCCTCCAGTCAGGTTGTAAATGTAAAGGACTGTGGTCATGTCTAGTCTCCTCCAGTCAGGTTGTAAAAAAGGACTGTGGTCCTGTCATTTTCAGTCAGGTTGTAACTATAAAGGACTGTGGTCCTGTCATTTCCAGACACTTGTATCTGTAAAGGGGACTGTGGTCATGTCATTTCCAGACAGTCAGGTTGTATCTGTAAAGGACTGTGGTCATTTCTAGTCTCCTCCAGTCAGTCAGGTTGTATCTGTAAAGAACTGTGCCTGTCTATCTCCTCCAGTCAGTCAGGTTATAACTGTAAAGGACTGTGGTCATGCCATTTCCAGTCAGTCAGGTTGTATCTGTAAAGGACTGTGGTCATGTCTAGTCTCCTCCAGTCAGTCAGGTTGTAACTGTAAAGGATAGTGGTCATGCCAGTCTTCCAGACAGGTTGTATCTGTAAAGGACTGTGGTCATGTCTAGTCTCCTCCAGTCAGGTTGTATCTGTAAAGGACTGTGGTCATGACACTATAGTCAGTCAGGGTGTATCTGTAAAAAGGACTGTGGTCATTTCAGACACCTCCAGTCAAAGGGGTAACTAAAGGACTGTGCCATTTCAGACAGGTTGTATCTGTAAAGGACTGTGGTCATTTCAGTCTCCTCCAGTCAGGTTGTATCTGTAAAGGACTGTGATCATGTCTGTCCATTTCAGGTTGTACACTGTAAAGTGCAAATGCGGCAGCAGGAGAGCACATAAACCCAGAGGCATGTGCTGTTTCAGACCCAATGGAACCCTATTCCCTATGTAGGATACTACGTGTGTTGGGCTCATTTCAAACGACACTATAAAAGGGAATAGGGTGCCATTTCAGACACTATATGATTTATGGGACTGCCTCCTAGCAGAGCCACCATTTCTCGATGTTATTACAGTATTACAAGTGTCAAGTGTCATGGCCAGGATAAATCACAACAGTTACTGCCTACATTTAGAAAATTACCTACACGCTGCCATTTCTAACGACCGTATAAAACATCAGGATTTCATTTCTGACACTATATAAAGGGGACCCTAGGGCCTGTTCCATTTCCTGACACAAATCACTCATACTGAATTCACATTGTCTTAGGAGCAGGTTGGTTATACTACAAATGGCAGGATGGGTGTGCCATGGGGTGGGTGGGTGGTGTTGGGGGACTACACTAATAAGGTTTCAACCCTATTCTGCAACATTTCAGACACTAGCAAAACACTCATTTGCTCAGATGTTTCAAACTTTTAACAAGGGGGTAACACTACAAGTTACCCAGTCAAAGTAATTGCAGAGAAAGGGTTCTGCCATTTCAGACCCCACGCTGTGTGGATGAATATCATTATCCAGAGAAATAAAAAGTTAGGGTTGCGTTCTGAAATGCCCTTCGATTCCCTAAATAGTGCACTTTGTTTATCCAGAGCCTGCATAGAGCACCATATAGGGGATAGGGAGCCATTTCAGACACTATATAAAGGGGATAGTGTGCCATTTCAGACACTATAAAAGGGGATAGGGTGCCATTTCAGACACTATATGAAGGGAATAGGGTGCCATTTCAGACACTATAAAAGGGGATAGGGTGCCATTTCAGACACTATATAAGGGAATAGGGTGCCATTTCAGACACTATATAAAGGGGAATAGGGTGCCATTTCAGACACTATAAAAGGGGATAGGGTGCCATTTCAGACACTATAAAAGGGGATAGGGTGCCATTTCAGACACTATATAAAGGGAATAGGGTGCCATTTCAGACACTATATAAAGGGAATAGGGTGCCATTTCAGACCCTATAAAAAGGGAATAGGGTGCCATTTCAGACACTATAAAAAGGGAATAGGGTGCCATTTCAGACACTATATAAAGGGAATAGGGTGCCATTTCAGACACTATAAAAGGGGATAGGGTGCCATTTCAGACACTATAAAAGGGAATAGGGTGCCATTTCAGACACTATATAAAGGGGATAGGGTGCCATTTCAGACACTATAAAAAGGAATAGGGTGCCATTTCAGACACTATAAAAGGGGATAGGGTGCCATTTCAGACACTATAAAAGGGGATAGGGTGCCATTTCAGACACTATAAAAGGGGATAGGGTGCCATTTCAGACACTATAAGAAGGGAATAGGGTGCCATTTCAGACACTATAAAAGGGAATAGGGTGCCATTTCAGACACTATAAAAAGGGGATAGGGTGCCATTTCAGACACTATAAAAGGGAATAGGGTGCCATTTCAGACACTATAAAAGGGAATAGGGTGCCATTTCAGACACTATATAAAGGGAATAGGGTGCCATTTCAGACACTATATAAAGGGAATAGGGTGCCATTTCAGACACTATAAAAGGGGATAGGGTGCCATTTCAGACACTATATAAAGGGAATAGGGTGCCATTTCAGACACTATATAAAGGGAATAGGGTGCCATTTCAGACACTATATAAAGGGAATAGGGTGCCATTTCAGACACTATATAAAGGGAATAGGGTGCCATTTCAGACACTATATAAAGGGAATAGGGTGCCATTTCAGACACTATAAAAAGGGAATAGGGTGCCATTTCAGACACTATATAAAGGGGATAGGGTGCCATTTCAGACACTATATAAAGGGAATAGGGTGCCATTTCAGACACTATAAAAAGGGGATAGGGTGCCATTTCAGACACTATAAAGGGAATAGGGTGCCATTTCAGACACTATAAAAAGGGGATAGGGTGCCATTTCAGACACTATAAAAGGGGATAGGGTGCCATTTCAGACACTATATAAAGGGGATAGGGTGCCATTTCAGACACTATATAAAGGGAATAGGGTGCCATTTCAGACACTATATAAAGGGGATAGGGTGCCATTTCAGACACTATAAAAGGGGATAGGGTGCCATTTCAGACACTATAAAAGGGAATAGGGTGCCATTTCAGACACTATAAAAGGGGATAGGGTGCCATTTCAGACACTATAAAAGGGGATAGGGTGCCATTTCAGACACTATAAAAGGGGATAGGGTGCCATTTCAGACACTATAAAAAGGGAATAGGGTGCCATTTCAGACACTATAAAAGGGGATAGGGTGCCATTTCAGACACTATATAAAGGGGATAGGGTGCCATTTCAGACACTATATAAAGGGGATAGGGTGCCATTTCAGACACTATATAAAGGGGATAGGGTGCCATTTCAGACACTATATAAAGGGGATAGGGTGCCATTTCAGACACAGCCCTACTCAGTGGCCTCATTTCTCAGTCAAAAAAGTCACTGTTTGAACACACAGTCAGAGGAAGATGAAGGTGTGTGTGTGTGTGTGGGTGTGTGTGTGTGTGTGTGTGTGTGTGTGTGTGTGTGTGTGTGTGTGTGTGTGTGTGTGTGTGTGTGTGTGTGTGTGTGTGTGTGTGTGTGTGTGTGTGTGTGTGTGTGTGTGTGAGTGTGTGCGTTTGTGTGTGTGTGTGTGTTCCTCACTGGAGTAGCTGAGTCTGAAGCCCCCTGCTGTGTGCTCCTGGTCTGAGTAGAACTCCAGCCACAGGTGATTGGAGGTGGAGGTGAGGGCCAGGCCTAACATGGTGGAGCCTGTGTAGGTACCCAGAACAGCAGCAGCACTGTCCCCTCCATCATAGACCTGCAGAGAGGAGACAACAGAGGGTTAATGTCAAATCCATTAACTCACTCACCCACTCACTCAGCCACTCAGTCACTCACTCACTCATTCATACATCCATCATCCATCCATTAATCCATTAATCCATTCATCCATCCATCTATGCATCCATCCATCCATCTGTTCATCCACACATCCATCCATCCATTCATTCAGGTACCCATTCATCCATTCACCCATTCATTCATCCATCCACACATTCATCCTGTCCATCCTTCCATCCATACACTCATCCATACACTCATCCATCCATCCATCCATCCACCCATTCATTCATCCATCCATCCATCCATCCATCCATCCATCCATTCACTCACCATCCATCGATCCATCAATCTACGTAGATATTCTGTAATATATTGATACAGAGTGGTTGAATACCCAGAGAGGGAAGCAGCTGAAGGCTTCTTCTTAACAGAGTGGTTGAATACCCAGAGAGGGAAGCAGCTGAAGGCTTCTTAACAGAGTGGTTGAATACCCAGAGAGGGAAGCAGCTGAAGGCTTCTTAACAGAGTGGTTGAATACCCAGAGAGGGAAGCAGCTGAAGGCTTCTTAACAGAGTGGTTGAATACCCAGAGAGGGAAGCAGCTGAAGGCTTCTTAACAGAGTGGTTGAATACCCAGAGAGGGAAGCAGCTGAAGGCTTCTTAACAGAGTGGTTGAATACCCAGAGAGGGAAGCAGCTGAAGGCTTCCTAACAGAGTGGTTGAATACCCAGAGAGGGAAGCAGCTGAAGGCTTCCTAACAGAGTGGTTGAATACCCAGAGAGGGAAGCAGCTGAAGGCTTCCTAACAGAGTGGTTGAATACCCAGAGAGGGAAGCAGCTGAAGGCTTCTTAACAGAGTGGTTGAATACCCAGAGAGGGAAGCAGCTGAAGGCTTCCTAACAGAGTGGTTGAATACCCAGAGAGGGAAGCAGCTGAAGGCTTCTTAACAGAGTGGTTGAATACCCAGAGAGGGAAGCAGCTGAAGGCTTCCTAACAGAGTGGTTGAATACCCAGAGAGGGAAGCAGCTGAAGGCTTCCTAACAGAGTGGTTGAATACCCAGAGAGGGAAGCAGCTGAAGGCTTCTTAACAGAGTGGTTGAATACCCAGAGAGGGAAGCAGCTGAAGGCTTCCTAACAGTGTGGTTGAATACCCAGAGAGGGAAGCAGCTGAAGGCTTCTTAACAGAGTGGTTGAATACCCAGAGAGGGAAGCAGCTGAAGGCTTCTTAACAGAGTGGTTGAATACCCAGAGAGGGAAGCAGCTGAAGGCTTCTAACAGAGTGGTTGAATACCAGAGGGAAGCAGCTGAAGGCTTCTTAACAGAGTGGTTGAATAGAGGGAAGCAGCTGAAGGCTTCTTAACAGAGTGGTTGAATACCCAGAGAGGGAAGCAGCTGAAAGCTTCTTAACAGAGTGGTTGAATACCCAGAGAGGGAAGCAGCTGAAGGCTTCCTAACAGAGTGGTTGAATACCCAGAGAGGGAAGCAGCTGAAGGCTTCTTAACAGAGTGGTTGAATACCCAGAGAGGGAAGCAGCTGAAGGCTTCCTAACAGAGTGGTTGATACATAGAGAGGGAAGCATTTCTGAAAGCTTCCTAACAGAGTGGTTGAATACCCAGAGAGGGAAGCAGCTGAAGGCTTCCTAACAGAGTGGTTGAATACCCAGAACCCTCTTTTAGGAACCCTGGTTTTACCCCTGATAGCAGCTGAAGGCTTCCTGTATATAGCCTCCACATTGACTCTGTACCGTAATACCCTGTATATAGCTTCTCCACATTGACTCTGTACCGGTACCCCCTGCATATAGCCTCCACGTTGACTCTGTACCGGTACCCCTGTATATAGTCTCCACATTGACTCAGTACCGTACCCCTGTATATAGCCTCCCCATTGACTATACCGGTACCCCTGTATATAGCCTCCACATTGACTCTGTACCGTACCCTGTATATAGCCTCCACATTGACTCTGTACCGTAATACCCTGTATATAGCCTCCACATTGACTCTGTACCGTCCCTGTATAGCCTCCACATTGACTCTGTACCCCCCCTGTATATAGTCTCCACATTGACTCAGTACCGGTACCCCCTGTATATAGCCTCCACATTGACTCTGTACCGTAATACCCTGTATATAGCCTCCACATTGACTCAGTACCGTAATACCCTGTATATAGCCTCCACATTGACTCTGTACTGTAACACCCTGTATATAGCCTCCACATTGACTCTGTACCGTACCCCCCTGTATATAGCCTCCACATTGACTCAGTACCATAATACCCTGTATATAGCCTCCATGTTGACTCTGTACCGTAATACCCTGTATATAGCCTCCACATTGACTCAGTACCATAATACCCTGTATATAGCCTCCATGTTGACTCTGTACCGTAATACCCTGTATATAGCCTCCACATTGACTCAGTACCGTACTACCCTGTATATAGCCTCCACATTGACTCAGTACCGTAATACCCTGTATATAGCCTCCACATTGACTCAGTACCGTAATACCCTGTATATAGCCTCCACATTGACTCAGTACCGTAATACCCTGTATATAGCCTCCACATTGACTCAGTACCGTAATACCCTGTATATAGCCTCCACATTGACTCTGTACCGTAACACCCTGTATATAGCCTCCACATTGACTCTGTACCGGTACCCCCCTGTATATAGCCTCCACATTGACTCAGTACCGTAATACCCTGTATATAGCCTCCACATTGACTCTGTACCGGAATACCCTGTATATAGCCTCCACATTGACTCTGTACCGGTAATACCCTGTATATAGCCTCCACATTGACTCTGTACCGGTACCCTGTATATAGCCTCCCCATTGACTCTGTACCGGTAATACCCCTGTATATAGCCTCCACATTGACTCTGTACCGTAATACCCTGTATATAGCCTCCACATTGACTCTCTACCGGTACCCCTGTATATAGCCTCCACATTGACTCAGTACCGTAATACCCTGTATACAGCCTCCACGTTGACTCTGTACTGTAATAACATGTATATAGCCTCCACATTGACTCAGTACCGTAATACCCTGTATATAGCCTCCACGTTGACTCTGTACTGTAACACCCTGTATATAGCCTCCACATTGACTCAGTACCGTAATACCCTGTATATAGCCTCCACATTGACTCTCTACCGGTACCTCCCTGTATATAGCCTCCACATTGACTCAGTACCGTAATACCCTGTATATAGCCTCCACATTGACTCTGTACTGTAATACCCTGTATATAGCCTCCACATTGACTCAGTACCATAATACCCTGTATATAGCCTCCACGTTGACTCTGTACCGTAATACCCTGTATATAGCCTCCACATTGACTCAGTACCGTAATACCCTGTATATAGCCTCCACATTGACTCAGTACCGTAATACCCTGTATATAGCCTCCACATTGACTCAGTACCGTAATACCCTGTATATAGCCTCCACATTGACTCAGTACCGTAATACCCTGTATATAGCCTCCACATTGACTCAGTACCGTAATACCCTGTATATAGCCTCCACATTGACTCTGTACTGTAACACCCTGTATATAGCCTCCACATTGACTCTGTACCGGTACCCGCTGTATATAGTCTCCACATTGACTCAGTACCGTAACAGCCTGTATATAGCCTCCACATTGACTCTGTTCCGGTACCCTCTGTATATAGCCTCCACATTGACTCAGTACCGTAATACCCTGTATATAGCCTCCACATTGACTCTGTACCGTACCCCTGTATATAGTCTCCACATTGACTCTGTACCGTAACAGCCTGTATATAGCCTCCACATTGACTCTGTTCCGGTACCCTCTGTATATAGCCTCCACATTGACTCAGTACCGTAATACCCTGTATATAGCCTCCACATTGACTCTGTACCGTAATACCTGTATATAGCCTCCACATTGACTCAGTACCGTAATACCCCTCCACATTGACTCTGTACCGGTACCCTCTGTATATAGCCTCCACATTGACTCAGTACCGTAATACCCTGTATATAGCCTCCACATTGACTCTGTACCGTTACACCCTGTATATAGCCTCCTCATTGACTCAGTACCGTAATACCCTGTATATAGCCTCCAGGGCTTGTATGTAATCCTTTCACATACAAATTTCATTTCACCTGTTGTATTCGGCGCACGTGACAAATACAATTTGATTTGGAAGTGTGTACCTGTAGATATTCTGTAATCTATTCATACAGAAATAGAGACATGGAAGTGTCATTATGCTAATTACAAACTGATCTCAGGAACAGTTTTGAAGTGAAGGTAAAAGGCACACTCAGATTCTTCCTCGGATATACTATACACTGTCAATGAAAAAATGGAGAGGATGAATACAAGAGGAGAAGGAACGAGAGAGAGAGGGAAGAGAGAGAGAGAGAGAGAGAGAGAGAGAGAGAGAGAGAGAGAGAGAGAGAAGAGAGAGAGAGAGAGAGAGAGAGAGAGAGAGAGAGAAGAGAGAGAGAGAGAGAGAGAGAGAAGGAACGAGAGAGAGAGAAGAGAGAGAGAGAGAGAGAGAGAGAGAGAGAGAGAGAGAGAGAGAAGAGAGAGAGAGAGAGAGAGAGAGAGAGAGAGAGAGAGAGAGAGAGAGAAGAGAGAAGAGAGAGAGAAGAGAGAGAGAGAGAGAGAGAGAGAAGGAACGAGAGAGAGAAGAGAGAGAATGAAAAAAAGGGGGGGGGGCGGTTATTACCTTGAGAATGTCTCCTTGTGCCAGTTGGAAAGTGCTTGCTGAAACGTTGATGCCCTTTCCCGTCTCCACCTGAATGCTGTAGACACACTCGTGGCTGTTGTCGTAGTTCAGTGGGTAGTTGGGCGACAACACAACTCCTTCGCTGTTGAAAACGGTTGAGCCGCACTCCGCTAGAGAACAAAGACACAGAGTGGAATAAAGTGACCGAGAGAATTCTCTTCCAATGTCCGTAATGTTTCCCTGTGACGGATATATTCAGTATATCATTACACTGAGCAAAAGACGAGAGTTCAAATGCATTTACGAAAAAGCCTATTTCTAATCGCTGTTCCTTTCCTCACTGTCACTGTTCCTTTCCTCACTGTCACTGTTCCTTTCCTCACTGTCACTGTTCCTTTCCTCACTGTCACTGTTCCTTTCCTCACCGTCACTGTTCCTTTCCTCACTGTCACTGTTCCTTTCCTCACTGTCACTGTTCCTTTCCTCACCGTCACTGTTCCTTTCCTCACTGTCACTGTTCCTTTCCTCACTGTCACTGTTCCTTTCCTCACTGTCACTGTTCCTTTCCTCACTGTCACTGTTCCTTTCCTCACTGTCACTGTTCCTTTCCTCACTGTCACTGTTCCTTTCCTCACTGTCACTGTTCCTTTCCTCACTGTCACTGTTCCTTTCCTCACTGTCACTGTTCCTTTCCTCACTGTCACTGTTCCTTTCCTCACTGTCACTGTTCCTTTCCTCACTGTCACTGTTCCTTTCCTCACTGTCACTGTTCCTTTCCTCACTGTCACTGTTCCTTTCCTCACTGTCACTGTTCCTTTCCTCACTGTCACTATTCCTTTCCTCACTGTCACTGTTCCTTTCCTCACTGTCACTGTTCCTTTCCTCACTGTCACTATTCCTTTCCTCACTGTCACTGTTCCTTTCCTCACTGTCACTGTTCCTTTCCTCACTGTCACTGTTCCTTTCCTCACTGTCACTGTTCCTTTCCTCACTGTCACTGTTCCTTTCCTCACTGTCACTGTTCCTTTCCTCACTGTCACTGTTCCTTTCCTCACCGTCACTGTTCCTTTCCTCACTGTCACTGTTCCTTTCCTCACTGTCACTGTTCCTTTCCTCACTCACTGTTCCTTTCCTCACTGTCACTGTTCCTTTCCTCACTGTCACTGTTCCTTTCCTCACTGTCACTGTTCCTTTCCTCACCGTCACTGTTCCTTTCCTCACTGTCACTGTTCCTTTCCTCACTGTCACTGTTCCTTTCCTCACTGTCACTGTTCCTTTCCTCACTGTCACTGTTCCTTTCCTCGCTGTCACTGTTCCTTTCCTCACTGTCACTGTTCCTTTCCTCACTGTCACTGTTCCTTTCCTCACTGTCACTGTTCCTTTCCTCACTGTCACTGTTCCTTTCCTCACTGTCACTGTTCCTTTCCTCACTGTCACTGTTCCTTTCCTCACTGTCACTGTTCCTTTCCTCACTGTCACTGTTCCTTTCCTCACTGTCACTGTTCCTTTCCTCACCGTCACTGTTCCTTTCCTCACCGTCACTGTTCCTTTCCTCACTGTCACTGTTCCTTTCCTCACTGTCACTGTTCCTTTCCTCACCGTCACTGTTCCTTTCCTCACCGTCACTGTTCCTTTCCTCACTGTCACTGTTCCTTTCCTCACCGTCACTGTTCCTTTCCTCACTGTCACTGTTCCTTTCCTCACTGTCACTGTTCCTTTCCTCACTGTCACTGTTCCTTTCCTCACTGTCACTGTTCCTTTCCTCACCGTCACTGTTCCTTTCCTCACTGTCACTGTTCCTTTCCTCACTGTCACTGTTCCTTTCCTCACTGTCACTGTTCCTTTCCTCACTGTCACTGTTCCTTTCCTCACTGTCACTGTTCCTTTCCTCACTGTCACTGTTCCTTTCCTCACTGTCACTGTTCCTTTCCTCACTGTCACTGTTCCTTTCCTCACTGTCACTGTTCCTTTCCTCACTGTCACTGTTCCTTTCCTCACTGTCACTGTTCCTTTCCTCACTGTCACTGTTCCTTTCCTCGCTGTCACTGTTCCTTTCCTCACTGTCACTGTTCCTTTCCTCACTGTCACTGTTCCTTTCCTCACCGTCACTGTTCCGTTCCTCACTGTCACTATTCCTTTCCTCACTGTCACTGTTCCTTTCCTCACTTCCTCACTGTCACTGTTCCTTTCCTCACTGTCACTGTTCCTTTCCTCACTGTCACTGTTCCTTTCCTCACCGTCACTGTTCCTTTCCTCACCGTCACTGTTCCTTTCCTCACTGTCACTGTTCCTTTCCTCACCGTCACTGTTCCTTTCCTCACCATCACTGTTCCTTTCCTCACTGTCACTGTTCCTTTCCTCACTGTCACTGTTCCTTTCCTCACTGTCACTGTTCCTTTCCTCACCGTCACTGTTCCTTTCCTCACCGTCACTGTTCCTTTCCTCACCGTCACTGTTCCTTTCCTCACCGTCACTGTTCCTTTCCTCACTGTCACTGTTCCTTTCCTCACTGTCACTGTTCCTTTCCTCGCTGTCACTATTCCTTTCCTCACCGTCACTGTTCCTTTCCTCGCTGTCACTGTTCCTTTCCTCACTGTCACTGTTCCTTTCCTCACCGTCACTGTTCCTTTCCTCACCGTCACTGTTCCTTTCCTCACTGTCACTGTTCCTTTCCCTCACCGTCACTGTTCCTTTCCTCACCGTCACTGTTCCTTTCCTCACTGTCACTGTTCCTTTCCTCACTGTCACTGTTCCTTTCCTCACTGTCACTGTTCCTTTCCTCACCGTCACTGTTCCTTTCCTCACTGTCACTATTCCTTTCCTCACTGTCACTGTTCCTTTCTCACCGTCAGTATTCCTTTCCTCACTGTCACTGTTCCTTTCCTCATTTCCTCACTGTCACTGTTCCTTTCCTCACCGTCACTGTTCCTTTCTCACCGACACTGTTCCTTTCCTCACTGTCACTGTTCCTTTCCTCTCCTCACTGTCACTGTTCCTTTCCTCACCGTCACTGTTCCTTTCCTCACCGTCACTGTTCCTTTCCTCACCGTCACTGTTCCTTTCCTCACTGTCACTGTTCCTTTCCTCCCTGTCACTGTTCCTTTCCTCACTGTCACTGTTCCTTTCCTCACCGTCACTGTTCCTTTCCTCACTGTCACTGTTCCTTTCCTCCCTGTCACTGTTCCTTTCCTTACTGTCACTGTTCCTTTCCTCACCGTCACTGTTCCTTTCCTCACTGTTCCTTTCCTCACCGTCACTGTTCCTTTCCTCACCGTCACTGTTCCTTTCCTCACTGTCACTGTTCCTTTCCTCACTGTCACTGTTCCTTTCCTCACCGTCACTGTTCCTTTCCTCACTGTCACTGTTCCTTTCCTCACTGTCACTGTTCCTTTCCTCGCTGTCACTGTTCCTTTCCTCACCGTCACTGTTCCTTTCCTCACCGTCACTGTTCCTTTCCTCACCGTCACTGTTCCTTTCCTCACTGTCACTGTTCCTTTCCTCACTGTCACTGTTCCTTTCCTCACTGTCACTGTTCCTTTCCTCACCGTCACTGTTCCTTTCCTCACCGTCACTGTTCCTTTCCTCACTGTCACTGTTCCTTTCCTCACCGTCACTGTTCCTTTCCTCACCGTCACTGTTCCTTTCCTCACTGTCACTGTTCCTTTCCTCACTGTCACTGTTCCTTTCCTCACTGTCACTGTTCCTTTCCTCACCGTCACTGTTCCTTTCCTCACTGTCACTATTCCTTTCCTCACTGTCACTGTTCCTTTCCTCACCGTCACTATTCCTTTCCTCACTGTCACTGTTCCTTTCCTCACCGTCACTATTCCTTTCCTCACTGTCACTATTCCTTTCCTCACTGTCACTGTTCCTTTCCTCACTGTCACTGTTCCTTTCCTCACCGTCACTGTTCCTTTCCTCACTGTCACTATTCCTTTCCTCACTGTCACTGTTCCTTTCCTCACCGTCAGTATTCCTTTCCTCACTGTCACTGTTCCTTTCCTCATTTCCTCACTGTCACTGTTCCTTTCCTCACCGTCACTGTTCCTTTCCTCACCGACACTGTTCCTTTCCTCACTGTCACTGTTCCTTTCCTCATTTCCTCACTGTCACTGTTCCTTTCCTCACCGTCACTGTTCCTTTCCTCACCGTCACTGTTCCTTTCCTCACTGTCACTGTTCCTTTCCTCCCTGTCACTGTTCCTTTCCTCACTGTCACTGTTCCTTTCCTCACCGTCACTGTTCCTTTCCTCACTGTCACTGTTCCTTTCCTCCCTGTCACTGTTCCTTTCCTTACTGTCACTGTTCCTTTCCTCACCGTCACTGTTCCTTTCCTCACCGTCACTGTTCCTTTCCTCACCGTCACTGTTCCTTTCCTCACCGTCACTGTTCCTTTCCTCACTGTCACTGTTCCTTTCCTCACTGTCACTGTTCCTTTCCTCACCGTCACTGTTCCTTTCCTCACTGTCACTGTTCCTTTCCTCACTGTCACTGTTCCTTTCCTCACCGTCACTGTTCCTTTCCTCACCGTCACTGTTCCTTTCCTCACCGTCACTGTTCCTTTCCTCACCGTCACTGTTCCTTTCCTCACTGTCACTGTTCCTTTCCTCACTGTCACTGTTCCTTTCCTCACCGTCACTGTTCCTTTCCTCACCGTCACTGTTCCTTTCCTCACCGTCACTGTTCCTTTCCTCACTGTCACTGTTCCTTTCCTCACTGTCACTGTTCCTTTCCTCACCGTCACTGTTCCTTTCCTCACCGTCACTGTTCCTTTCCTCACCGTCACTGTTCCTTTCCTCACTGTCACTGTTCCTTTCCTCACCGTCACTGTTCCTTTCCTCACTGTCACTGTTCCTTTCCTCACCGTCACTGTTCCTTTCCTCACTGTCACTGTTCCTTTCCTCGCTGTCACTGTTCCTTTCCTCGCCGTCACTGTTCCTTTCCTCACCGTCACTGTTCCTTTCCTCACCGTCACTGTTCCTTTCCTCACCGTCACTGTTCCTTTCCTCACTGTCACTGTTCCTTTCCTCACTGTCACTGTTCCTTTCCTCACCGTCACTGTTCCTTTCCTCACCGTCACTGTTCCTTTCCTCACTGTCACTGTTCCTTTCCCTCACCGTCACTGTTCCTTTCCTCACCGTCACTGTTCCTTTCCTCACCGTCACTGTTCCTTTCCTCACTGTCACTGTTCCTTTCCTCACTGTCACTGTTCCTTTCCTCACTGTCACTGTTCCTTTCCTCACCGTCACTGTTCCTTTCCTCACCGTCACTGTTCCTTTCCTCACTGTCACTGTTCCTTTCCTCACTGTCACTGTTCCTTTCCTCACTGTCACTGTTCCTTTCCTCACTGTCACTATTCCTTTCCTCACTGTCACTGTTCCTTTCCTCACTGTCACTGTTCCTTTCCTCACTGTCACTGTTCCTTTCCTCACTGTCACTGTTCCTTTCCTCACTGTCACTGTTCCTTTCCTCGCCGTCACTGTTCCTTTCCTCACCGTCACTGTTCCTTTCCTCACCGTCACTGTTCCTTTCCTCACCGTCACTGTTCCTTTCCTCACTGTCACTGTTCCTTTCCTCACTGTCACTGTTCCTTTCCTCACTGTCACTGTTCCTTTCCTCACCGTCACTGTTCCTTTCCTCACTGTCACTATTCCTTTCCTCACTGTCACTGTTCCTTTCCTCACCGTCACTATTCCTTTCCTCACTGTCACTATTCCTTTCCTCACTGTCACTGTTCCTTTCCTCACTGTCACTGTTCCTTTCCTCACCGTCACTGTTCCTTTCCTCACTGTCACTATTCCTTTCCTCACTGTCACTGTTCCTTTCCTCACCGTCACTATTCCTTTCCTCACTGTCACTGTTCCTTTCCTCATTTCCTCACTGTCACTGTTCCTTTCCTCACTGTCACTGTTCCTTTCCTCACTGTCACTATTCCTTTCCTCACTGTCACTGTTCCTTTCCTCACCGTCACTATTCCTTTCCTCACTGTCACTATTCCTTTCCTCACTGTCACTGTTCCTTTCCTCACTGTCACTGTTCCTTTCCTCACCGTCACTGTTCCTTTCCTCACTGTCACTATTCCTTTCCTCACTGTCACTGTTCCTTTCCTCACCGTCAGTATTCCTTTCCTCACTGTCACTGTTCCTTTCCTCATTTCCTCACTGTCACTGTTCCTTTCCTCACCGTCACTGTTCCTTTCCTCACCGTCACTGTTCCTTTCCTCACTGTCACTGTTCCTTTCCTCATTTCCTCACTGTCACTGTTCCTTTCCTCACCGTCACTGTTCCTTTCCTCACCGTCACTGTTCCTTTCCTCACTGTCACTGTTCCTTTCCTCCCTGTCACTGTTCCTTTCCTCACCGTCACTGTTCCTTTCCTCACCGTCACTGTTCCTTTCCTCACTGTCACTGTTCCTTTCCTTACTGTCACTGTTCCTTTCCTCTCCACCGTCACTGTTCCTTTCCTCACCGTCACTGTTCCTTTCCTCCGTCACTGTTCCTTTCCTCACCGTCACTGTTCCTTTCCTCACTGTCACTGTTCCTTTCCTCACTGTCACTGTTCCTTTCTTTCCTGTTCCTTTCCTCACTGTCACTGTTCCTTTCTTCACCGTCACTGTTCCTTTCCTCACCGTCACTGTTCCTTTCCTCACCGTCACTGTTCCTTTCCTCACTGTCACTGTTCCTTTCCTCACTGTCACTGTTCCTTTCCTCACTGTCACTGTTCCTTTCCTCGCCGTCACTGTTCCTTTCCTCACTGTCACTGTTCCTTTCCTCACCGTCACTGTTCCTTTCCTCACCGTCACTGTTCCTTTCCTCACTGTCACTGTTCCTTTCCTCACTGTCACTGTTCCTTTCCTCACTGTCACTGTTCCTTTCCTCACCGTCACTGTTCCTTTCCTCACTGTCACTGTTCCTTTCCTCACTGTCACTGTTCCTTTCCTCACTGTCACTGTTCCTTTCCTCACTGTCACTGTTCCTTTCCTCACCGTCACTGTTCCTTTCCTCACTGTCACTGTTCCTTTCCTCACCGTCACTGTTCCTTTCCTCACTGTCACTGTTCCTTTCCTCACTGTCACTGTTCCTTTCCTCACCGTCACTGTTCCTTTCCTCACCTGTCACTGTTCCTTTCCTCACTGTCACTGTTCCTTTCCTCACCGTCACTGTTCCTTTCCTCCCTTCCTCACCGTCACTGTTCCTTTCCTCACTGTCACTGTTCCTTTCCTCGCTGTCACTGTTCCTTTCCTCACTGTCACTGTTCCTTTCCTCACCGTCACTGTTCCTTTCCTCACTGTCACTGTTCCTTTCCTCACTGTCACTGTTCCTTTCCTCACCGTCACTGTTCCTTTCCTCACCGTCACTGTTCCTTTCCTCACCGTCACTGTTCCTTTCCTCACCGTCACTGTTCCTTTCCTCACTGTCACTGTTCCTTTCCTCACCGTCACTGTTCCTTTCCTCACCGTCACTGTTCCTTTCCTCACCGTCACTGTTCCTTTCCTCACCGTCACTGTTCCTTTCCTCACCGTCACTGTTCCTTTCCTCACCGTCACTGTTCCTTTCCTCACTGTCACTGTTCCTTTCCTCACCGTCACTGTTCCTTTCCTCACTGTCACTGTTCCTTTCCTCACCGTCACTGTTCCTTTCCTCACTGTCACTGTTCCTTTCCTCACTGTCACTGTTCCTTTCCTCGCTGTCACTGTTCCTTTCCTCGCTGTCACTGTTCCTTTCCTCACCGTCACTGTTCCTTTCCTCACTGTCACTGTTCCTTTCCTCACCGTCACTGTTCCTTTCCTCACCGTCACTGTTCCTTTCCTCACCGTCACTGTTCCTTTCCTCACCGTCACTGTTCCTTTCCTCGCTGTCACTGTTCCTTTCCTCACTGTCACTGTTCCTTTCCTCATTTCCTCACTGTCACTGTTCCTTTCCTCACTGTCACTGTTCCTTTCCTCACTGTCACTGTTCCTTTCCTCACTGTCACTATTCCTTTCTCACTGTCACTGTTCCTTTCCTCACCGTCAGTATTCCTTTCCTCACTGTCACTGTTCCTTTCCTCATTTCCTCACTGTCACTGTTCCTTTCCTCACCGTCACTGTTCCTTTCCTCACCGTCACTGTTCCTTTCCTCACTGTCACTGTTCCTTTCCTCATTTCCTCACTGTCACTGTTCCTTTCCTCACCGTCCTGTTCCTTTCCTCACCGTCACTGTTCCTTTCCTCACTGTCACTATTCCTTTCCTCACTGTCACTGTTCCTTTCCTCACCGTCAGTATTCCTTTCCTCACTGTCACTGTTCCTTTCCTCATTTCCTCACTGTCACTGTTCCTTTCCTCACCGTCACTGTTCCTTTCCTCACCGTCACTGTTCCTTTCCTCACTGTCACTGTTCCTTTCCTCATTTCCTCACTGTCACTGTTCCTTTCCTCACCGTCACTGTTCCTTTCCTCACCGTCACTGTTCCTTTCCTCACTGTCACTGTTCCTTTCCTCACTGTCACTGTTCCTTTCCTCACCGTCACTGTTCCTTTCCTCACCGTCACTGTTCCTTTCCTCACCGTCACTGTTCCTTTCCTCACTGTCACTGTTCCTTTCCTCACCGTCACTGTTCCTTTCCTCACCGTCACTGTTCCTTTCCTCACCGTCACTGTTCCTTTCCTCACCGTCACTGTTCCTTTCCTCACCGTCACTGTTCCTTTCCTCACTGTCACTGTTCCTTTCCTCACCGTCACTGTTCCTTTCCTCACTGTCACTGTTCCTTTCCTCACTGTCACTGTTCCTTTCCTCACCGTCACTGTTCCTTTCCTCACTGTCACTGTTCCTTTCCTCACCGTCACTGTTCCTTTCCTCGCTGTCACTGTTCCTTTCCTCACCGTCACTGTTCCTTTCCTCACTGTCACTGTTCCTTTCCTCACCGTCACTGTTCCTTTCCTCACTGTCACTGTTCCTTTCCTCACTGTCACTGTTCCTTTCCTCACTGTCACTGTTCCTTTCCTCGCCGTCACTGTTCCTTTCCTCACTGTCACTGTTCCTTTCCTCACCGTCACTGTTCCTTTCCTCACCGTCACTGTTCCTTTCCTCACTGTCACTGTTCCTTTCCTCCTGTCACTGTTCCTTTCCTCACTGTCACTGTTCCTTTCCTCACCGTCACTGTTCCTTTCCTCACTGTCACTATTCCTTTCCTCACTGTCACTGTTCCTTTCCTCGCCGTCACTGTTCCTTTCCTCACTGTCACTGTTCCTTTCCTCACTGTCACTGTTCCTTTCCTCACCGTCACTGTTCCTTTCCTCACTGTCACTGTTCCTTTCCTCACTGTCACTGTTCCTTTCCTCACTGTCACTGTTCCTTTCCTCACCGTCACTGTTCCTTTCCTCACCGTCACTATTCCTTTCCTCACTGTCACTGTTCCTTTCCTCACTGTCACTGTTCCTTTCCTCACTGTCACTGTTCCTTTCCTCACCGTCACTGTTCCTTTGTTCCTTTCCTCACCGTCACTGTTCCTTTCCTCACTGTCACTGTTCCTTTCCTCGCTGTCACTGTTCCTTTCCTCGCTGTCACTGTTCCTTTCCTCGCTGTCACTGTTCCTTTCCTCCCTGTCACTGTTCCTTTCCTCACGTCACTGTTCCTTTCCTCACCGTCACTGTTCCTTTCCTCACCGTCACTGTTCCTTTCCTCACCGTCACTGTTCCTTTCCTCACCGTCACTGTTCCTTTCCTCACCGTCACTGTTCCTTTCCTCACCGTCACTGTTCCTTTCCTCACCGTCACTGTTCCTTTCCTCACTGTCACTGTTCCTTTCCTCACCGTCACTGTTCCTTTCCTCACCGTCACTGTTCCTTTCCTCACCGTCACTGTTCCTTTCCTCACCGTCACTGTTCCTTTCCTCACCGTCACTGTTCCTTTCCTCACTGTCACTGTTCCTTTCCTCACCGTCACTGTTCCTTTCCTCACCGTCACTGTTCCTTTCCTCACCGTCACTGTTCCTTTCCTCACTGTCACTGTTCCTTTCCTCACTGTCACTGTTCCTTTCCTCACCGTCACTGTTCCTTTCCTCACCGTCACTGTTCCTTTCCTCACTGTCACTGTTCCTTTCCTCACTGTCACTGTTCCTTTCCTCACTGTCACTGTTCCTTTCCTCCCTGTCACTGTTCCTTTCCTCCCTGTCACTGTTCCTTTCCTCACCGTCACTGTTCCTTTCCTCACTGTCACTGTTCCTTTCCTCACTCACTGTTCCTTTCTCACCGTCACTGTTCCTTTCCTCACCGTCACTGTTCCTTTCCTCACCGTCACTGTTCCTTTCCTCGCTGTCACTGTTCCTTTCCTCACTGTCACTATTCCTTTCCTCACTTTCACTGTTCCTTTCCTCACCGTCAGTATTCCTTTCCTCACTGTCACTGTTCCTTTCCTCATTTCCTCACTGTCACTGTTCCTTTCCTCACCGTCACTGTTCCTTTCCTCACCGTCACTATTCCTTTCCTCACTGTCACTGTTCCTTTCCTCACCGTCACTATTCCTTTCCTCACTGTCACTATTCCTTTCCTCACTGTCACTGTTCCTTTCCTCACTGTCACTGTTCCTTTCCTCACCGTCACTGTTCCTTTCCTCACTGTCACTATTCCTTTCCTCACTGTCACTGTTCCTTTCCTCACCGTCAGTATTCCTTTCCTCACTGTCACTGTTCCTTTCCTCATTTCCTCACTGTCACTGTTCCTTTCCTCACTGTCACTGTTCCTTTCCTCACTGTCACTGTTCCTTTCCTCACTGTCACTGTTCCTTTCCTCGCTGTCACTGTTCCTTTCCTCGCCGTCACTGTTCCTTTCCTCACTGTCACTGTTCCTTTCCTCACCGTCACTGTTCCTTTCCTCACCGTCACTGTTCCTTTCCTCACCGTCACTGTTCCTTTCCTCACTGTCACTGTTCCTTTCCTCACTGTCACTGTTCCTTTCCTCACCGTCACTGTTCCTTTCCTCACTGTCACTGTTCCTTTCCTCACTGTCACTGTTCCTTTCCTCACTGTCACTGTTCCTTTCCTCACTGTCACTGTTCCTTTCCTCACCGTCACTGTTCCTTTCCTCACCGTCACTGTTCCTTTCCTCACCGTCACTGTTCCTTTCCTCACTGTCACTGTTCCTTTCCTCACTGTCACTGTTCCTTTCCTCACCGTCACTGTTCCTTTCCTCACCGTCACTGTTCCTTTCCTCACTGTCACTGTTCCTTTCCTCACCGTCACTGTTCCTTTCCTCACCGTCACTGTTCCTTTCCTCACCGTCACTGTTCCTTTCCTCACCGTCACTGTTCCTTTCCTCGCCGTCACTGTTCCTTTCCTCGCCGTCACTGTTCCTTTCCTCACTGTCACTGTTCCTTTCCTCACTGTCACTGTTCCTTTCCTCACCGTCACTGTTCCTTTCCTCACTGTCACTGTTCCTTTCCTCACTGTCACTGTTCCTTTCCTCACCGTCACTGTTCCTTTCCTCACTGTCACTGTTCCTTTCCTCACCGTCACTGTTCCTTTCCTCGCTGTCACTGTTCCTTTCCTCACCGTCACTGTTCCTTTCCTCACCGTCACTGTTCCTTTCCTCGCTGTCACTGTTCCTTTCCTCACCGTCACTGTTCCTTTCCTCACTGTCACTGTTCCTTTCCTCACTGTCACTGTTCCTTTCCTCACTGTCACTGTTCCTTTCCTCACTGTCACTGTTCCTTTCCTCACTGTCACTGTTCCTTTCCTCACTGTCACTGTTCCTTTCCTCACTGTCACTGTTCCTTTCCTCACTGTCACTGTTCCTTTCCTCACTGTCACTGTTCCTTTCCTCACTGTCACTGTTCCTTTCCTCGCCGTCACTGTTCCTTTCCTCACTGTCACTGTTCCTTTCCTCACCGTCACTGTTCCTTTCCTCACCGTCACTGTTCCTTTCCTCACCGTCACTGTTCCTTTCCTCACTGTCACTGTTCCTTTCCTCACTGTCACTGTTCCTTTCCTCACCGTCACTGTTCCTTTCCTCACTGTCACTATTCCTTTCCTCACTGTCACTGTTCCTTTCCTCACTGTCACTGTTCCTTTCCTCACTGTCACTGTTCCTTTCCTCACCGTCACTGTTCCTTTCCTCACTGTCACTGTTCCTTTCCTCACCGTCACTGTTCCTTTCCTCACTGTCACTGTTCCTTTCCTCACTGTCACTGTTCCTTTCCTCACCGTCACTGTTCCTTTCCTCACCGTCACTGTTCCTTTCCTCCCTGTCACTGTTCCTTTCCTCACCGTCACTGTTCCTTTCCTCACTGTCACTGTTCCTTTCCTCACCGTCACTGTTCCTTTCCTCACCGTCACTGTTCCTTTCCTCACTGTCACTGTTCCTTTCCTCACTGTCACTGTTCCTTTCCTCACTGTCACTGTTCCTTTCCTCACCGTCACTGTTCCTTTCCTCACTGTCACTATTCCTTTCCTCACTGTCACTGTTCCTTTCCTCACCGTCACTATTCCTTTCCTCACTGTCACTGTTCCTTTCCTCACCGTCACTGTTCCTTTCCTCACTGTCACTGTTCCTTTCCTCACCGTCACTGTTCCTTTCCTCACCGTCACTGTTCCTTTCCTCACTGTCACTGTTCCTTTCCCTCACTGTTCCTTTCCTCGTCACTGTTCCTTTCCTCACCGTCACTGTTCCTTTCCTCACCGTCACTGTTCCTTTCCTCACCGTCACTGTTCCTTTCCTCACCGTCACTGTTCCTTTCCTCACCGTCACTGTTCCTTTCCTCGCTGTCACTGTTCCTTTCCTCACTGTCACTATTCCTTTCCTCACTGTCACTGTTCCTTTCCTCACCGTCAGTATTCCTTTCTCACTGTCACTGTTCCTTTCCTCATTTCCTCACTGTCACTGTTCCTTTCCTCACTGTCACTGTTCCTTTCCTCACTGTCACTGTTCCTTTCCTCACCGTCACTGTTCCTTTCCTCACTGTCACTATTCCTTTCCTCACTGTCACTGTTCCTTTCCTCACCGTCAGTATTCCTTTCCTCACTGTCACTGTTCCTTTCCTCATTTCCTCACTGTCACTGTTCCTTTCCTCACCGTCACTGTTCCTTTCCTCACTGTCACTGTTCCTTTCCTCACCGTCACTGTTCCTTTCCTCACTTCCTCACCGTCACTGTTCCTTTCCTCACTGTCACTGTTCCTTTCCTCGCTGTCACTGTTCCTTTCCTCACTGTCACTGTTCCTTTCCTCGCTGTCACTGTTCCTTTCCTCACCGTCACTGTTCCTTTCCTCACCGTCACTATTCCTTTCCTCACTGTCACTGTTCCTTTCCTTTCCTCACTGTCACTGTTCCTTTCCTCACCGTCACTGTTCCTTTCCTCACCGTCACTGTTCCTTTCCTCGCCGTCACTGTTCCTTTCCTCACCGTCACTGTTCCTTTCCTCACCGTCACTGTTCCTTTCCTCACTGTCACTGTTCCTTTCCTCACCGTCACTGTTCCTTTCCTCACCGTCACTGTTCCTTTCCTCACCGTCACTGTTCCTTTCCTCACTGTCACTGTTCCTTTCCTCACTGTCACTGTTCCTTTCCTCACCGTCACTGTTCCTTTCCTCACCGTCACTGTTCCTTTCCTCACTGTCACTGTTCCTTTCCTCACTGTCACTGTTCCTTTCCTCACTGTCACTGTTCCTTTCCTCGCTGTCACTGTTCCTTTCCTCCCTGTCACTGTTCCTTTCCTCCCCGTCACTGTTCCTTTCCTCACTGTCACTATTCCTTTCCTCACCGTCACTGTTCCTTTCCTCACCGTCACTGTTCCTTTCCTCACCGTCACTGTTCCTTTCCTCACTGTCACTGTTCCTTTCCTCACCGTCACTGTTCCTTTCCTCACCGTCACTGTTCCTTTCCTCACCGTCACTGTTCCTTTCCTCGCTGTCACTGTTCCTTTCCTCACCGTCACTGTTCCTTTCCTCACTGTCACTGTTCCTTTCCTCACCGTCACTGTTCCTTTCCTCACTGTCACTGTTCCTTTCCTCACTGTCACTGTTCCTTTCCTCACTGTCACTGTTCCTTTCCTCGCCGTCACTGTTCCTTTCCTCACTGTCACTGTTCCTTTCCTCACCGTCACTGTTCCTTTCCTCACCGTCACTGTTCCTTTCCTCACTGTCACTGTTCCTTTCCTCACTGTCACTGTTCCTTTCCTCACTGTCACTGTTCCTTTCCTCACCGTCACTGTTCCTTTCCTCACTGTCACTATTCCTTTCCTCACTGTCACTGTTCCTTTCCTCGCCGTCACTGTTCCTTTCCTCACTGTCACTGTTCCTTTCCTCACCGTCACTGTTCCTTTCCTCACCGTCACTGTTCCTTTCCTCGCTGTCACTGTTCCTTTCCTCACTGTCACTGTTCCTTTCCTCGCTGTCACTGTTCCTTTCCTCACCGTCACTGTTCCGTTCCTCACTGTCACTATTCCTTTCCTCACTGTCACTGTTCCTTTCCTTTCCTCACTGTCACTGTTCCTTTCCTCACTGTCACTGTTCCTTTCCTCACCGTCACTGTTCCTTTCCTCACTGCCTCACCGTCACTGTTCCTTTCCTCACTGTCACTGTTCCTTTCCTCACTGTCACTGTTCCTTTCCTCACCGTCACTGTTCCTTTCCTCACTGTCACTGTTCCTTTCCTCACTGTCACTGTTCCTTTCCTCACCGTCACTGTTCCTTTCCTCACCGTCACTGTTCCTTTCCTCACCGTCACTGTTCCTTTCCTCACTGTCACTGTTCCTTTCCTCACCGTCACTGTTCCTTTCCTCACCGTCACTGTTCCTTTCCTCACCGTCACTGTTCCTTTCCTCACCGTCACTGTTCCTTTCCTCACTGTCACTGTTCCTTTCCTCACCGTCACTGTTCCTTTCCTCACCGTCACTGTTCCTTTCCTCACCGTCACTGTTCCTTTCCTCACCGTCACTGTTCCTTTCCTCACCGTCACTGTTCCTTTCCTCACCGTCACTGTTCCTTTCCTCACCGTCACTGTTCCTTTCCTCACCGTCACTGTTCCTTTCCTCACCGTCACTGTTCCTTTCCTCACTGTCACTGTTCCTTTCCTCACTGTCACTGTTCCTTTCCTCACCGTCACTGTTCCTTTCCTCACCGTCACTGTTCCTTTCCTCACTGTCACTGTTCCTTTCCTCACTGTCACTGTTCCTTTCCTCACTGTCACTGTTCCTTTCCTCGCTGTCACTGTTCCTTTCCTCCCTGTCACTGTTCCTTTCCTCACCGTCACTGTTCCTTTCCTCGCTGTCACTGTTCCTTTCCTCGCCGTCACTGTTCCTTTCCTCACCGTCACTGTTCCTTTCCTCACCGTCACTGTTCCTTTCCTCACCGTCACTGTTCCTTTCCTCGCTGTCACTGTTCCTTTCCTCACTGTCACTATTCCTTTCCTCACTTTCACTGTTCCTTTCCTCACCGTCAGTATTCCTTTCCTCACTGTCACTGTTCCTTTCCTCATTTCCTCACTGTCACTGTTCCTTTCCTCACCGTCACTGTTCCTTTCCTCACCGTCACTATTCCTTTCCTCACTGTCACTGTTCCTTTCCTCACCGTCACTATTCCTTTCCTCACTGTCACTATTCCTTTCCTCACTGTCACTGTTCCTTTCCTCACTGTCACTGTTCCTTTCCTCACCGTCACTGTTCCTTTCCTCACTGTCACTATTCCTTTCCTCACTGTCACTGTTCCTTTCCTCACCGTCAGTATTCCTTTCCTCACTGTCACTGTTCCTTTCCTCATTTCCTCACTGTCACTGTTCCTTTCCTCACCGTCACTGTTCCTTTCCTCACTGTCACTGTTCCTTTCCTCACTGTCACTGTTCCTTTCCTCGCTGTCACTGTTCCTTTCCTCGCCGTCACTGTTCCTTTCCTCACTGTCACTGTTCCTTTCCTCACCGTCACTGTTCCTTTCCTCACCGTCACTGTTCCTTTCCTCACCGTCACTGTTCCTTTCCTCACTGTCACTGTTCCTTTCCTCCTGTCACTGTTCCTTTCCTCACCGTCACTGTTCCTTTCCTCACTGTCACTATTCCTTTCCTCACTGTCACTGTTCCTTTCCTCACTGTCACTGTTCCTTTCCTCACTGTCACTGTTCCTTTCCTCACCGTCACTGTTCCTTTCCTCACTGTCACTGTTCCTTTCCTCACCGTCCGTTCACTGTTCCTTTCCTCACTGTCACTGTTCCTTTCCTCACTGTCACTGTTCCTTTCCTCACCGTCACTGTTCCTTTCCTCACTGTCACTGTTCCTTTCCTCACCGTCACTGTTCCTTTCCTCACCGTCACTGTTCCTTTCCTCACCGTCACTGTTCCTTTCCTCACTGTCACTGTTCCTTTCCTCGCTGTCACTGTTCCTTTCCTCGCCGTCACTGTTCCTTTCCTCGCTGTCACTGTTCCTTTCCTCACCGTCACTGTTCCTTTCCTCACCGTCACTATTCCTTTCCTCACTGTCACTGTTCCTTTCCTCACTGTCACTGTTCCTTTCCTCGCCGTCACTGTTCCTTTCCTCACCGTCACTGTTCCTTTCCTCACCGTCACTGTTCCTTTCCTCGCTGTCACTGTTCCTTTCCTCACCGTCACTGTTCCTTTCCTCACCGTCACTGTTCCTTTCCTCGCTGTCACTGTTCCTTTCCTCACGTCACTGTTCCTTTCCTCACTGTCACTGTTCCTTTCCTCACTGTCACTGTTCCTTTCCTCACTGTCACTGTTCCTTTCCTCACTGTCACTGTTCCTTTCCTCACTGTCACTGTTCCTTTCCTCACTGTCACTGTTCCTTTCCTCACTGTCACTGTTCCTTTCCTCACTGTCACTGTTCCTTTCCTCACTGTCACTGTTCCTTTCCTCACTGTCACTGTTCCTTTCCTCGCCGTCACTGTTCCTTTCCTCACTGTCACTGTTCCTTTCCTCACCGTCACTGTTCCTTTCCTCACCGTCACTGTTCCTTTCCTCACCGTCACTGTTCCTTTCCTCACTGTCACTGTTCCTTTCCTCGCTGTCACTGTTCCTTTCCTCACCGTCACTGTTCCTTTCCTCACTGTCACTATTCCTTTCCTCACTGTCACTGTTCCTTTCCTCACTGTCACTGTTCCTTTCCTCACTGTCACTGTTCCTTTCCTCACCGTCACTGTTCCTTTCCTCACTGTCACTGTTCCTTTCCTCACCGTCACTGTTCCTTTCCTCACTGTCACTGTTCCTTTCCTCACTGTCACTGTTCCTTTCCTCACCGTCACTGTTCCTTTCCTCACTGTCACTGTTCCTTTCCTCACTGTCACTGTTCCTTTCCTCACCGTCACTGTTCCTTTCCTCACTTCCTCACCGTCACTGTTCCTTTCCTCACTGTCACTGTTCCTTTCCTCACTGTCACTGTTCCTTTCCTCACTGTCACTGTTCCTTTCCTCTCTGTCACTGTTCCTTTCCTCACCGTCACTGTTCCTTTCCTCACTGTCACTATTCCTTTCCTCACTGTCACTGTTCCTTTCCTCACCGTCACTATTCCTTTCCTCACTGTCACTGTTCCTTTCCTCACCGTCACTGTTCCTTTCCTCACTGTCACTGTTCCTTTCCTCACCGTCACTGTTCCTTTCCTCACCGTCACTGTTCCTTTCCTCACTGTCACTGTTCCTTTCCTCACCGTCACTGTTCCTTTCCTCGCCGTCACTGTTCCTTTCCTCACCGTCACTGTTCCTTTCCTCACCGTCACTGTTCCTTTCCTCACCGTCACTGTTCCTTTCTCACTGTCACTGTTCCTTTCCTCACTGTCACTATTCCTTTCCTCACTGTCACTGTTCCTTTCCTCGCTGTCACTATTCCTTTCCTCACTGTCACTGTTCCTTTCCTCACTGTCACTGTTCCTTTCCTCACTGTCACTGTTCCTTTCCTCACTGTCACTGTTCCTTTCCTCACTGTCACTGTTCCTTTCCTCCCGTCACTGTTCCTTTCCTCACTGTCACTGTTCCTTTCCTCACCGTCACTGTTCCTTTCCTCACCGTCACTGTTCCTTTCCTCACTGTCACTGTTCCTTTCCTCACCGTCACTGTTCCTTTCCTCACTGTCACTGTTCCTTTCCTCACTGTCACTGTTCCTTTCCTCACTGTCACTATTCCTTTCCTCACCGTCACTGTTCCTTTCCTCACTGTCACTGTTCCTTTCCTCACTGTCACTGTTCCTTTCCTCACTGTCACTGTTCCTTTCCTCACTGTCACTGTTCCTTTCCTCACTGTCACTGTTCCTTTCCTCACTGTCACTGTTCCTTTCCTCACCGTCACTGTTCCTTTCCTCACTTCCTCACTGTCACTGTTCCTTTCCTCACTGTCACTGTTCCTTTCCTCGCTGTCACTGTTCCTTTCCTCACTGTCACTGTTCCTTTCCTCGCTGTCACTGTTCCTTTCCTCACTGTCACTGTTCCTTTCCTCACTGTCACTGTTCCTTTCCTCACTGTCACTGTTCCTTTCCTCACCGTCACTGTTCCTTTCCTCTCTGTCACTTTTCCTTTCCTCACTGTCACTGTTCCTTTCCTCACCGTCACTATTCCTTTCCTCACTGTCACTGTTCCTTTCCTCACTTCCTCACTGTCACTGTTCCTTTCCTCACCGTCACTGTTCCTTTCCTCACCGTCACTGTTCCTTTCCTCACTGTCACTGTTCCTTTCCTCCCTGTCACTGTTCCTTTCCTCACTGTCACTGTTCCTTTCCTCACCGTCACTGTTCCTTTCCTCACTGTCACTGTTCCTTTCCTCCTGTCACTGTTCCTTTCCTTACTGTCACTGTTCCTTTCCTCACCGTCACTGTTCCTTTCCTCACCGTCACTGTTCCTTTCCTCACTGTCACTGTTCCTTTCCTCACTTCCTCACTGTCACTGTTCCTTTCCTCACCGTCACTGTTCCTTTCCTCACTGTCACTGTTCCTTTCCTCACTGTCACTGTTCCTTTCCTCACCGTCACTGTTCCTTTCCTCACTGTCACTGTTCCTTTCCTCACCGTCACTGTTCCTTTCCTCACCGTCACTGTTCCTTTCCTCACTGTCACTGTTCCTTTCCTCACTGTCACTGTTCCTTTCCTCACTGTCACTGTTCCTTTCCTCACTGTCACTGTTCCTTTCCTCCCTGTCACTGTTCCTTTCCTCGCTGTCACTGTTCCTTTCCTCACCGTCACTGTTCCTTTCCTCACTGTCACTGTTCCTTTCCTCGCCGTCACTGTTCCTTTCCTCACTGTCACTGTTCCTTTCCTCACTGTCACTGTTCCTTTCCTCACCGTCACTGTTCCTTTCCTCACCGTCACTGTTCCTTTCCTCGCCGTCACTGTTCCTTTCCTTACTGTCACTGTTCCTTTCCTCGCTGTCACTGTTCCTTTCCTCACCGTCACTGTTCCTTTCCTCACTGTCACTGTTCCTTTCCTCACTGTCCTTTCCTCACCGTCACTGTTCCTTTCCTCACTGTCACTGTTCCTTTCCTCACCGTCACTGTTCCTTTCCTGACTGTCACTGTTCCTTTCCTCCCTGTCACTGTTCCTTTCCTCGCCGTCACTGTTCCTTTCCTCACTGTCACTGTTCCTTTCCTCACTGTCACTGTTCCTTTCCTCGCTGTCACTGTTCCTTTCCTCACTGTCACTGTTCCTTTCCTCACTGTCACTGTTCCTTTCCTCACCGTCACTGTTCCTTTCCTCACTGTCACTGTTCCTTTCCTCACTGTCACTGTTCCTTTCCTCACTGTCATCATCAGTACTGTGAGAAAGTAGTCTAAAATCACATGTTGAATAACAGGCTGAGGACACTTCTGAAATCACTACAGCTTTTATTCCCAATATCATTATGACATTCAAGTTACAGACTAGAAAGATGGAGAGATACAGACTAGATATATACAGACTAGAGAGATGGAGACTAGATATATACAGACTAGAGAGATGGAGAGATACAGACTAGATATATACAGACTAGAGAGATGGAGAGATACAGACTAGATATATACAGACTAGAGAGATGGAGAGATACAGACTAGATATATACAGACTAGATGGAGAGATACAGACTAGATATATACAGACTAGAGAGATGGAGAGATACAGACTAGATATATACAGACTAGAGAGATGGAGAGATACAGACTAGATATATACAGACTAGAGAGATGGAGAGATACAGACTAGATATATACAGACTAGAGAGATGGAGAGATACAGACTAGATATATACAGACTAGAGAGATGGAGAGATACAGACTAGATATATACAGACTAGAGAGATGGAGAGATACAGACTAGATATATACAGACTAGAGAGATGGAGAGATACAGACTAGATATATACAGACGAGAGAGATGGAGAGATACAGACTAGATATATACAGACTAGAGAGATACAGACTAGAGAGACTGAAGCAGGATCGAGGACCCTGTCTGAGACCGTATACCTAGAGACTAGAGAGACTGAAGCAGGATCTAGGACCCTGTCTGAGACCGTATACCTAGAGACTAGAGAGACTGAAGCGGGATCGAGGACCCTGTCTGAGACCGTATACCTAGAGACTAGAGAGACTGAAGCAGGATCCCTGTCTGAGACCGTATACCTAGAGACTAGAGAGACTGAAGCAGGATCCCTGTCTGAGACCGTATACCTAGAGACTAGAGAGACTGAAGCAGGATCGAGGACCCTGTCTGAGACCGTATACCTAGAGACTAGAGAGACTGAAGCAGGATCCCTGTCTGAGACCGTATAAATAGAGACTAGAGACAGAAGCAGGATCCCTGTCTGAGACCGTTTACCTAGAGACTAGAGAGACTGAAGCAGGATCCCTGTCTGAGACCGTATACCTAGAGACTAGAGAGACTGAAGCAGGATCCCTGTCTGAGACCGTATACCTAGAGACTAGAGAGACTGAAGCAGGATCCCTGTCTGAGACCGTATACCTAGAGACTAGAGAGACTGAAGCAGGATCCCTGTCTGAGACCGTATACCTAGAGACTAGAGAGACTGAAGCAGGATCCCTGTCTGAGACCGTATACCTAGAGACTAGAGAGACTGAAGCAGGATCCCTGTCTGAGACCGTATACCTAGAGACTAGAGAGACTGAAGCAGGATCCCTGTCTGAGACCGTATACCTAGAGACTAGAGAGACTGAAGCAGGATCCCTGTCTGAGACCGTATAGCTAGAGTCTAGAGAGACTGAAGCAGGATCCCTGTCTGAGACCGTATAGCTAGAGTCTAGAGAGACTGAAGCAGGATCCTGTCTGAGACCGTATAGCTAGAGACTAGAGACTGAAGCAGGATCCCTGTCTGAGACCGTATAGCTAGAGACTAGAGAGACTGAAGCAGGATCCCTGTCTGAGACCGTATATCTAGAGACTAGAGAGACTGAAGCAGGATCCCTGTCTGAGACCGTATACCTAGAGAATAGAGAGACTGAAGCAGGATCCCTGTCTGAGACCGTATACCTAGAGACTAGAGAGACTGAAGCAGGATCCCTGTCTGAGACCGTATAGCTAGAGACTAGAGAGACTGAAGCAGGATCCCTGTCTGAGACCGTATACCTAGAGACTAGAGAGACTGAAGCAGGATCCCTGTCTGAGACCGTATACCTAGAGCCGTATACAGAAAACAGTATCTACCCATTTCCTCCTGTTGTCCTCCTTCTCCTCTGCTCTAAATAGAGACTTGTTTAATACATTGTCCTATGCACAGTCCACACAGAGCCAATAAACAAATGAAATCAGCTGACCACGTACCCACACACCTTGGCAGAGGGGCACTCCACATGCGGCGTCCTCCTCCCAGGCACCAGATCTCCCTGGCCCCTTTAGGCGATAGCCGGTATTGCAGGAGAAAACCAGCGAGTCCCCGATGCCAAAGCTGATGCCCGTGTGCCAGCCAAACCTGGGGGTCCCGGGGTCCTCACACGGCTCCAGATGATACTCTGAAAAGGGAAGAAGAAATAAACAACACAGGGTCTTTCCAAAAGTCATTTTTCCCCTGGATTTATTACCCTCTCTCCTTGCATTCCAAAAGTCATTTTTCCCTGGATTTATTACGCCTCTCTCCTTGCATTCCAAAAGTCATTTTTCCCCTGGATTTATTACATCCTCTCTCCTTGCATTCCAAAAGTCATATTTTCCCTGGATTTATTACGTCCTCTCTCCTTGCATTCCAAAAGTCATTTTTTCCCTGGATTTATTACATCCTCTCTCCTTCCATTCCAAAAGTCATTTTTCCCTGGATTTATTACGTCCTCTCTCCTTGCATTCCAAAAGTCATTTTTTCCCTGGATTTATTACATCCTCTCTCCTTGCATTCCAAAAGTCATTTTTTCCCCTGGATTTATTACATCCTCTCTCCTTGCATTCCAAAAGTCATTTTTCCCTGGATTTATTAATCCTCTCTCTTGCATTCCAAAAGTCATTTTTTCCTGGATTTATTACGTCCTCTCTCCTTGCATTCCAAAAGTCATTTTTTCCCTGGATTTATTACGTCCTCTCTCCTTGCATTCCAAAAGTCATTTTTTCCCTGGATTTATTACGTCCTCTCTCCTTGCATTCCAAAAGTCATTTTTTCCCTGGATTTATTACGTCCTCTCTCCTTGCATTCCAAAAGTCATTTTTTCCCTGGATTTATTACATCCTCTCTCCTTGCATTCCAAAAGTCATTTTTTCCCTGGATTTATTACATCCTCTCTCCTTGCATTCCAAAAGTCATTTTTTCCCTGGATTTATTACATCCTCTCTCCTTGCATTCCAAAAGTCATATTTTCCCTGGATTTATTATGTCCTCTCTCCTTGCATTCCTTCTCAAAACACCTTGGAGAAGAAAAATCTGAGGTGAGGGACTACAGATCTTCTCCTCCCAATGCAGTTCTGGGGTCCCGAGGAGAGAGGAAGCCAGGGAAAGACGAATTAAGAAAGATGGGAAGTCAATGTGGGGTACTAACAAGGGAACCACGTAGTGAAAGGAAAGGAAAGGAAAGGAAAGGAAAAGGAAAGGAAAGGAAAGGAAAGGAAAGGAAAGGAAAGGAAAGGAAAGGAAAGGAAAGGAAAGGAAAGGAAGGAAAGGAAAGGAAAGGAAAGGAAAGGAAAGGAAGGAAAGGAAAGGGAAGGAAAGGAAAGGAAAGGAAAGGAAAGGAAAGGAAAGGAAAGGAAAGGAAGGAAAGGAAAGGGAAAGGAAAGGAAAGGAAGGAAAGGAAAGGAAAGGGAAGGAAAGGGAAGGAAAGGAAAGGAAAGGAAAGGAAAGGAAAGGAAAGGAAAGGAAAGGAAAGGAAAGGAAAGGAAAGGAAAGGAAAGGAAAGGAAAGGAAAGGAAAGGAAAGGAAAGGAAAGGATCGGAAAGGAAAGGAAAGGAAAGGAAAGGAAAGGATCGGAAAGGAAAGGGAAGGAAAGGGAAAGGAAAAGGAAAGGAAAGGAAAGGAAAGGAAAGGAAAGGAAAGGAAAGGAAAGGAAAGGGAAGGAAAGGAAAGGAAAGGAAAGGAAAGGAAAGGAAAGGAAAGGGAAGGAAAGGAAAGGAAAGGAAAGGAAAGGAAAGGAAAGGAAAGGAAAGGAAAGGAAAGGAAAGGAAAGGAGAACCCGTAAGGACATCACTCATTCAACTCCGCTGAACAAAAAAAAAAATCTCTGACGCTGGTCACTACATCACCCAACCAGTCAATCTAATCAAAGGTTAACAAAAGGTAGTGTGTAGAATTATAAGCAGGACAATCTATAGATGATAATTACAGTATGCACACAGAACAGACTCTTGGGGAAGACCATGAATAGTCATGAGTTGCTGCACCAAGTTACGCTTCCCTCTGATGAGCAGGAGGCAAACATTTAGCCAGGCTGTTTCAATAGCAGGAGTCTCATTAACTCTGATAGAGAAGAAGTTAGTAACATCTAGTCTGTATCTCTCTAGTCTGTATCTCTCTAGTCTGTATCTCTCGAGTCTGTATCTCTCTAGTCTGTATCTCTCGAGTCTGTATCTCTCTAGTCTGTTTATCTCTAGTCTGTATATAAATAGTCTTTATCGCTCTATCTCTCTACTCTCTATCTCTCCAGTCTGTAACTCTCTATCTCTCTAGTCTGTATCTCTCTACTCTGTATCTCTCGAGTCTGTATCTCTCTAGTCTGTATCTCTCTAGTCTGTATCTCTCTAGTCTGTATCTCTCTAGTCTCTATCTCTCTAGTCTGTATCTCTCTACTCTCTATCTCTCCAGTCTGTAACTCTCTATCTCTCTAGTCTGTATCTCGCTATCTCTCTAGTCTGCATCCCTCAGCCTGTATCTCTATATCTCTCAGGTCTCAATCACTCTAGTCTCTATTTCTCTAGTCGTATCTCTTTATCACTATCTTTCTAGCCTGTATCTCTCTAGTCCCATTAACCTGTTGATCCTACCCCCTACTTTTTCGAACATTCTGTTAAAAATCGCGCAACATTTCAGAGCCCTGCTACTCATGCCAGGAATATAGTATATGCATATGATTAGTATGTGTGGGTAGAAAACACTCAGACGTTTCTAAAACTGGTTAAATCACGGCTGTGACTATAACAGAACGTGCGTTTCATCGAAAAGCGCAGGAAAATCTGATCACTGTAAATTGGAAAATATATCAATGCGCCACTTGAATGTATTGTTGAATGGAAACCACATTACCTGGAGCCGAGGTTGCAATACCTACAGCTTCCACACGATGTCAACAGTCTTGTCATTTGCCTAGGCTTTGTTTCTTGGTCAAACGAACAAGAGACAGCCCATTTCTTCAGGTCTCCGACCGGATATTTTGGTTGAGATTTATCCGGACATTATTTCAAGACGTAGAGCTATAGAATATACATCGCCCTGTGATCAATTTGATCGATTATTAACGTTTACTAATACCTAAAGTTGCATTACAAAAGTATTTCGAAGTGTTTTGTGAAAGTTTATCGTCGACTTTTTTTATTTTAAAAAATGACGTTGCGTTATAAAACTGTGTTTTTTCCTTCATCACACAGTCTTCATAGATCGATATCTAGGCTATATATGGACCGATTTAATCGAAAAAAGACTCAATAGTGATGTTTATGGGACATCTAGGAGTGCCAACAAAGAAGATGGTCAAAGGTAATGAATGTTTTATATTTTATTTCTGCATTTTGTGTAGCGCCGACTATGCTAATTATTTTGTTTACGTCCCCTGCGGGTCTTTAGGGGTGTTGCATGCTATCAGATAATAGCTTCTCATGCTTTCGCCGAAAAGCATTTTAAAAATCTGACTTGTTGGCTGGATTCACAACGGGTGTAGCTTTAATTCAATACCCTGCGTGTGTGTTTTAATGAACGTTTGAGTTTTAACGAGTGCTATTAGCATTTAGCGTAGCGCATTTGCATTTCCAGATGTCTAGATGGGACGCCTGCGTGTCGGGTGGAGGTAAGAGGGACAGAAATTAGTCCCATTAACTCTGATAGGACAGAAGTTAGTCCCATTAACTCTGATATAACAGAAGTTAGTCCCATTAACTCTGATATAACAGAAGTTAGTCCCATTAACTCTGATGTAACAGAAGTTAGTCCCATTAACTCTGATAGGACAGAAGTTAGTCCCATTAACTCTGATAGGACAGAAGTTAGTCCCATTAACTCTGATAGGACAGAAGTTAGTCCCATTAACTCTGATAGGACAGAAGTTAGTCCCATTAACTCTGATAGGACAGAAGTTATTCCCATTAAATCTGATAGGACAGAAGTTAGTCCCATTAACTCTGATATAACAGAAATTAGTCCCATTAACTCTGATAGAACAGAAGTTAGTCCCATTAACTCTGATAGAACAGAAGTTAGTCCCATTAACTCTGATATAACAGAACTTAGTCCCATTAACTCTGATAGGACAGAAGTTATTCCCATTAAATCTGATAGGACAGAAGTTAGTCCCATTAACTCTGATAGGACAGAAGTTAGTCCCATTAACTCTGATATAACAGAAGTTAGTCCCATTAACTATGATAGGACAGAAGTTAGTCCCATTACCTATGATAGGACAGAAGTTAGTCCCATTAACTCTGATAGAACAGAAGTTAGTCCCATTAACTCTGATAGGACAGAAGTTAGTCCCATTAACTCTGATAGGACAGAAGTTAGTCCCATTAACTCTGATAGGACAGAAGTTAGTCCCATTAACTCTGATAGGACAGAAGTTATTCCCATTAAATCTGATAGGACAGAAGTTAGTCCCATTAACTCTGATATAACAGAAGTTAGTCCCATTAACTCTGATAGGACAGAAGTTAGTCCCATTAACTCTGATATAACAGAAGTTAGTCCCATTAACTCTGATAGGACAGAAGTTAGTCCCATTAACTCTGATATAACAGAAGTTAGTCCCATTAACTCTGATATAACAGAAGGTAGTCCCATTAACTCTGATAGGACAGAAGTTAGTCCCATTAACTCTGATAGGACAGAAGTTAGTCCCATTAACTCTGATAGGACAGAAGTTAGTCCCATTAACTCTGATAGGACAGAAGTTAGTCCCATTAACTCTGATAGGACAGAAGTTAGTCCCATTAACTCTGATAGGACAGAAGTTAGTCCCATTAACTCTGATAGGACAGAAGTTAGTCCCATTAACTCTGATAGGACAGAAGTTAGTCCCATTAACTCTGATAGGACAGAAGTTATTCCCATTAAATCTGATAGGACAGAAGTTAGTCCCATTAACTCTGATATAACAGAAGTTAGTCCCATTAACTCTGATAGGACAGAAGTTAGTCCCATTAACTCTGATATAACAGAAGTTAGTCCCATTAACTCTGATAGGACAGAAGTTAGTCCCATTAACTCTGATAGGACAGAAGTTAGTCCCATTAACTCTGATAGGACAGAAGTTAGTCCCATTAACTCTGATAGGACAGAAGTTAGTCCCATTAACTCTGATAGGACAGAAGTTAGTCCCATTAACTCTGATAGGACAGAAGTTAGTCCCATTAACTCTGATATAACAGAAGTTAGTCCCATTAACTCTGATATAACAGAAGCTAGTCCCATTAACTCTGATAGGACAGAAGTTAGTCCCATTAACTCTGATAGGACAGAAGCTAGTCCCATTAACTCTGATAGGACAGAAGTTAGTCCCATTAACTCTGATAGGACAGAAGTTAGTCCCATTAACTCTGACAGACCAACAGACAGACTACAGTCTTCTCCTCAGGATATTCCCCAGGACATCCTGCTTGATGGTGCATTCAAAATGCCCTCCCTATTCCCTATGTAGTGCACTAATTTTGAGCAGAGCCCTGTGGGCTGTTAGGTAGTGTACTACATAGGGAATAGGGTGCCATTTAGTTCAACAGCAGTCCTCTCCTCAGCATGTTCACCTGGACCCTGGTCTAATGTAGTGAACCACATCCCCTATTGACCCTGGTCTAATGTAGTGAACCACATCCCCTATTGACCCTGGTCTAATGTAGTGAACCACATCCCCTATTGACCCTGGTCTAATGTAGTGGACCACATCCCCTATTGACCCTGGTCTAATGTAGTGGACCACTTCCCCTATTGACCCTGGTCTAATGTAGTGGACCACATCCCCTATTGACCCTGGTCTAATGTAGTGGACCACTTCCCTATTGACCCTGGTCTAATGTAGTGGACCACATCCCTATTGACCCTGGTCTAATGTAGTGGACCACTTCCCTATTGACCCTGGTCTAATGTAGTGGACCACATCCCCTATTGACCCTGGTCTAATGTAGTGGACCACTTCCCTATTGAACCTGGTCTAATGTAGTGAACCACATCCCCTATTGACCCTGGTCTAATGTAGTGAACCACTTCCCTATTGACCCTGGTCTAATGTAGTGAACCACTTCCCCTATTGACCCTGGTCTAATGTAGTGGACCACATCCCCTATTGACCCTGGTCTAATGTAGTGGACCACATCCCCTATTGACCCTGGTCTAATGTAGTGGTCCACATCCCCTATTGACCCTGGTCTAATGTAGTGGACCACATCCCCTATTGACCCTGGTCTAATGTAGTGGACCACATCCCCTATTGACCCTGGTCTAATGTAGTGGAACACATCCCTATTGACCCTGGTCTAATGTAGTGGACCACATCCCCTATTGACCCTGGTCTAATGTAGTGAACCACATCCCCTATTGACCTGGTCTAATGTAGTGAACCACTTCCCCTATTGACCCTGGTCTAATGTAGTGGACCACATCCCTTATTGACCCTGGTCTAATGTAGTGAACCACTTCCCCTATTGACCCTGGTCTAATGTAGTGGACCACATCCCCTATTGACCCTGGTCTAATGTAGTGGACCACTTCCCTATTGAACCTGGTCTAATGTAGTGAACCACATCCCCTATTGACCCTGGTCTAATGTAGTGAACCACTTCCCCTATTGACCCTGGTCTAATGTAGTGAACCACTTCCCCTATTGACCCTGGTCTAATGTAGTGGACCACATCCCCTATTGACCCTGGTCTAATGTAGTGGACCACTTCCCCTATTGACCCTGGTCTAATGTAGTGGACCACATCCCCTATTGACCCTGGTCTAATGTAGTGGACCACATCCCCTATTGAACCTGGTCTAATGTAGTGGACCACATCCCCTATTGACCCTGGTCTAATGTAGTGGAACACATCCCCTATTGACCCTGGTCTAATGTAGTGGGCCACATCCCCTATTGACCCTGGTCTAATGTAGTGAACCACATCCCCTATTGACCCTGGTCTAATGTAGTGGACCACTTCCCCTATTGACCCTGGTCTAATGTAGTGGACCACATCCCCTATTGACCCTGGTCTAATGTAGTAGACCACTTCCCTATTGACCCTGGTCTAATGTAGTGGACCACATCCCCTATTGACCCTGGTCTAATGTAGTGGACCACTTCCCCTATTGAACCTGGTCTAATGTAGTGAACCACATCCCCTATTGACCCTGGTCTAATGTAGTGAACCACTTCCCCTATTGACCCTGGTCTAATGTAGTGAACCACTTCCCCTATTGACCCTGGTCTAATGTAGTGACCACATCCCCTATTGACCCTGGTCTAATGTAGTGGACCACTTCCCTATTGACCCTGGTCTAATGTAGTGGACCACATCCCTATTGACCCTGGTCTAATGTAGTGGACCACATCCCCTATTGAACCTGGTCTAATGTAGTGGACCACATCCCTATTGACCCTGGTCTAATGTAGTGGAACACATCCCCTATTGACCCTGGTCTAATGTAGTGAACCACATCCCCTATTGACCCTGGTCTAATGTAGTGGACCACATCCCCTATTGACCCTGGTCTAATGTAGTGGACCACATCCCCTATTGACCCTGGTCTAATGTAGTGGACCACATCCCCTATTGACCCTGGTCTAATGTAGTGGAACCACATCCCCTATTGACCCTGGTCTAATGTAGTGACCACATCCCCTATTGACCCTGGTCTAATGTAGTGGACCACATCCCCTATTGACCCTGGTCTAATGTAGTGGACCACATCCCTATTGACCCTGGTCTAATGTAGTGGACCACATCCCCTATTGACCCTGGTCTAATGTAGTGACCACTTCCCCTATTGACCCTGGTCTAATGTAGTGAACCACATCCCCTATTGACCCTGGTCTAATGTAGTGGACCACATCCCCTATTGACCTGGTCTAATGTAGTGAACCACTTCCCTATTGACCCTGGTCTAATGTAGTGGACCACATCCCTATTGACCCTGGTCTAATGTAGTGGACCACTTCCCCTATTGACCCTGGTCTAATGTAGTGAACCACATCCCCTATTGACCCTGGTCTAATGTAGTGGACCACATCCCCTATTGACCCTGGTCTAATGTAGTGGACCACATCCCTATTGACCCTGGTCTAATGTAGTAGACCACATCCCCTGATAAACCCTGGTCTAATGTAGTAGACCACATCCCCTATTGACCCTGGTCTAATGTAGTGGACCACATCCCCTATTGACCCTGGTCTAATGTAGTGGACCACATCCCCTATTGACCCTGGTCTAATGTAGTGGACCACATCCCCTATTGACCCTGGTCTAATGTAGTGGACCACATCCCTATTGACCCTGGTCTAATGTAGTGGACCACATCCCTATTGACCCTGGTCTAATGTAGTGAACCACATCCCCTATTGACCCTGGTCTAATGTAGTGAACCACATCCCCTATTGACCCTGGTCTAATGTAGTGGACCACATCCCCTATTGACCCTGGTCTAATGTAGTGGACCACATCCCCTATTGACCCTGGTCTAATGTAGTGAACCACATCCCCTATTGACCCTGGTCTAATGTAGTGGACCACTTCCCTATTGACCCTGGTCTAATGTAGTGGACCACTTCCCCTATTGACCCTGGTCTAATGTAGTGGACCACTTCCCTATTGACCCTGGTCTAATGTAGTGGACCACATATGGAACAAGGTGCCATTTGGGATGCAGCCCATCTCTGAAAGTCTCCTTGTACTTGACCCTGGTTGACAATATTGATCCATCCTGAATCATCAGTCTCAGAGCTTCAGTCCACCCCTAAGCCTGCTCCAGTCCTCACTGATAAATGGCTCTCCTTAGAGTACATGTTACTCTGTGTGCTTTACCGAGATCTAACACGTCTGATCTCATCAATGAATGAATGTAGGAACTCTGTCTGTCTGTCTGTCTGTCTGTCTGTCTGTCTGTCTGTCTGTCTGTCTGTCTGTCTGTCTGTCTGTCTGTCTGTCTGTCTGTCTGTCTGTCTGTCTGTCTGTCTCTCTCTCTCTCTGTCTCTCTCTCTCTCTCTCTCTCTCTCTCTCTCCCCCAATCTTTCTCTCTCTCTCTCTCGCTCTCTCGCTCTCTCTCTCTTTCCGTTCATCCCTCCCTTTCTCCCTCTCTTTCCCTCCCTCGCTCCCTCCCCTCCCCCTATATCTATCTCCTCAGTTACCTGAGAAAGAGATGTTGAATCCTTGAAAGGAAATAGAGAAGTCAGAGATGAAGCGAAGCTGAGCCTTGTAGTTCCCGTAGAGGCCTGCGTTGACGGGCGCCGGGCGCTCGGAGCCGGTGAGGCGAGCTAAAGGCAGGACGAAGCTGCCGTTCTCGGTGATCAGGAGGTAGTCATGGTGATCTTCCAAGTGGAAGGAATGGAACATGAACTGGACCCCTGAACAGAGCAGAACAGAGAGAAGAAGAAAAATCACATCATCAGATTTTTGGGGGGATTATGGGTATTAGCTCAAATGTTACAACTGGGATTTCTCGAGTAATGAAAGAGGACTTTTAAAGCTCTTTGAATGGTGAAATCTGATACAACAGATTTAGGCAGGGTAGCCTACTGGTTAGAGCGTTGGGCCAGTAACCGAAAGGTTGCTAGATCGAATCCCAGAGCTGATAAGGTAAAAAATGTGTCGTTCTTCCCCTGAACACGGCAGTTAACCCACTGTTCCTAGGCCGTCATTGTAAATAAGAATTTGTTGTTAACTGACTTGCCTGGTTAAATAAATAAAAAAGTATGTTTTATTAGAGACATACACGTGACACTGTCACACTTGTCATAGTTCTATAGGTCCATTTGAATTTAAAAAAGGCTTTGAGTAAATGACCGCATATTCTGTACTTTCCTACCTTTCCCATGTCCGACCTCCACCGTCCAGGTGCAGTTTAGAGAGTTGGGGTAGAGTTCTGGATATCCAGGAGACAGAATGATACCGCCAGGTCCTCTCACGTCCCCACCGCAAGATGCTGGAGGATGACGAGACAATTATGCTAATAGTCAATGGTAATGCTATCGTGATGCTAATACACAATGCTAATGCTAGCCTGATGCTAATACACTATGCTAATGCTAGCCTGATGCTAATACACAATGCTAATGATAATACTAATCAACTTAATGCTATGATCCTCCTCACGCTCCACTATTGGACGTACATCATCTATGATACATGTAATTTAGCGAACACTTTTATCCAACATTTTTTTTGTATGGTTGGTCAACAGGAATCAAACCCACTTTTGTATGGTTGGTCAACAGGAATCAAACCCACTTTTGTATGGCTGGTCAACAAGAATCAAACCCACTTTTGTATGGTTGGTCAACAAGAATCAAACCCACTTTTGTATGGTTGGTCAACAAGAATCAAACCCACTTTTGTATGGTTAGTCAACAGGAATCAAACCCACTTTTGTATGGCTGGTCAACAGGAATCAAACCCACGTTTGTATGGCTGGTCAACAGGAATCAAACCCACTTTTGTATGGCTGGTCAACAAGAATCAAACCCACTTTTGTATGGTTGGTCAACAAGAATCAAACCCACTTTTGTATGGTTAGTCAACAGGAATCAAACCAGCAACCCTTGTTTTGGTCAGCAAACATGCTCTACAAATGCTCTAACACTTTTGTTTTGCATGTCTTCCTTAGTGACATCATCAATATGATCCTGTGCATGTCTTCCTTTTGTAGTGACATCATCAATATGATCCTTGTGCATGTCTTCCTTAGTGACATCATCAATATGATCCTGTGCATGTGTTCTTGTAGTGACATCATCAATATGATCCTGGTCAACAATGTCTTCGTTAGTGACATGAATCAAATGATCCTGTGCATGTCTTCCTTAGTGACATCATCAATATGATCCTGTGCAATGTCATCCTTAGTGACATCATCAATATGATCTTGTGCATGTCTTCCTTAGTGACATCATCAATATGATCTTGTGCAATGTCTTCCTTAGTGACATCATCAATATGATCCTGTGCAATGTCTTCCTTAGTGACATCATCAATATGATCCTGTGCATGTCTTCCATAGTGACATCATCAATATGATCCTGTGCAATGTCTTCCTTAGTGACATCATCAATATGATCCTGTGCATGTCTTCCATAGTGACATCATCAATATGATCCTGTGCAATGTCTTCCTTAGTGACATCATCAATATGATCCTGTGCATGTCTTCCATAGTGACATCATCAATATGATCCTGTGCAATGTCTTCCTTAGTGACATCATCAATACGATCGTGTGCAATGTCTTCCTTAGCGACATCATCAATATGATCTTTATCTTAACCACAGCAAAGTTAATGAGATAAAGTCCACCCTCTCAATGGCGACTGGGCCACGGTGTCAATGTCAAGAGTCTGTTGAAAGTTTATCCACATTAATTAGCCGTTGTTCACCAGCCACCCGCTCTCTACTGGCTGGTATTGTATTGTTATCAGTGTAAAAGGTCATATGTTCTTTAAAGGACAATACTTGGCAAATATGACAATTTAAAAATATATATATATTATTATATTATGCAGATGCCCCCAGAAACACATCGTCTGGTTTATAGACACATATTTCAAGTTGAACTTGGTGGCTGGAGGACATGTTCTCTAAGTAATGAATGCCAATGAATGCCAGGCAGGTTCTTTTGGGGGAGGATGATAACGATGCCTGGAGCTGTACAGCTGCAGTCACTACCCTTAGAGGCCTCAGCTCGATCCCTAATGGTAAGTGCACTACCCTTAGAGGCCTCAGCTCGATCCCTAATGGTAAGTGCACTACCCTTAGAGGCCTCAGCTCGATCCCTAATGGTAAGTGCACTACCCTTAGAGGCCTCAGCTCGATCCCTAATGGTAAGTGCACTACCCTTAGAGGCCTCAGCTCGATCCCTAATGGTAAGTGCACTACCCTTAGAGGCCTTCGATCCCTAATGATAAGTGCACTACCCTTTATGGGTCCTGGTCAAAAGTAGTGCACTATAGGAAAGGGAATAAGGGAATAAGGGTGCCATTTGCCATACTGCCGAGTCTCTCCAGGCAAACCGCACAGAAATCAAACCCTACCTCCCAAAATGATATCAAATGTTTAATTAATGAGCCAAACGTACATGAAGTCATTACTAAGACATGAGCCGAGTGTTTAGTTGGCAAGGCTTGTGGGTTTGAGTCTGGCACACCTGGTCTCAGACAGGAGCACTGTGTTGGACGCCTTGATGTGAAGCTGTAGAGGGATATTAGATGGACTCCACTGGTACATGTGTCCAACCTCAGTAACAACATCTACCCTATTGTCTCCCTAACATCTACCCTATTGTCTCCCTAACATCTACCCTACTGTCTCCCTAACATCTACCCTACTGTCTCCCTAACATCTACCATACTGTCTCCCTAACATCTACCCTACTGTCTCCCTAACATCTACCCTACTGTCTCCCTAACATCTACCCTACTGTCTCCCTAACATCTACCCTACTGTCTCCTGTGTCCACCCTCAGTAACAACATCTACCCTACTGTCTCCCTAACATCTACCCTACTGTCTCCTGTGTCCACCCTCAGTAACAACATCTACCCTACTGTCTCCTGTGTCCACCCTCAGTAACAACATCTACCATACTGTCTCCCTAACATCTACCTTACTGTCTCCCTAACATCTACCCTACTGTCTCCCTGTGTCCACCCTCAGTAACAACATCTACCCTACTGTCTCCTAACATCTACCTTACTGTCTCCCTAACATCTACCCTACTGTCTCCTGTGTCCACCCTCAGTAACAACATCTACCCTACTGTCTCCCTAACATCTACCTTACTGTCTCCCTAACATCTACCCTACTGTCTCCTAACATCTACCCTACTGTCTCCCTAACATCTACCCTACTGTCTCCCTGTGTTCACCCTCAGTAACAAAATCTACACTACTGTCTCCCTAACAACTACCCTACTGTCTCCCTGACATCTACCCTACTGTCTCCCTGTGTCCACCCTCAGTAACAACATCTACCCTACTGTCTCCCTAACATCTACCCTACTGTCTCCCTAACATCTACCCTACTGTCTCCATGTGTTCAACCTAAGTAACAACATCTACCCTACTGTTTCCCTAACATCTACCCTACTGTCTCCCTGTGTTCAACCTCAGTAACAACATCTACCCTACTGTCTCCCTAACATCTACCCTACTGTCTCCCTAACATCTACCCTACTGTCTCCCTAACATCTACCCTACTGTCTCCCTATAATAATAATAATAATATATGCCATTTAGCTGACGCTTTTATCCAAAGCGACTTACAGTCATGTGTGCATACATTCTACGTATGGGTGGTCCCGGGAATCGAACCCACTACCCTGGCGTTACAAGCGCCATGCTCTACCAACTGAGCCACAGTAGAGTAACTCTACCCTACTGTCTCCCTAACATCTACCCTACTGTCTCCCTAACATCTACCCTACTGTCTCCCTACTGTCTCCCTGTGTTCAACCTCAGTAACAACATCTACCTTACTGTCTCCCTAACATCTACCCTACTGTCTCCCTAACATCTACCCTACTGTCTACCTAACATCTACCCTACTGTCTCCCTAACATCTGCCCTACTGTCTCCCTAACATCTACCCTACTGAATCCCAGTGTCCACCCTCAGTAACAACATCTACCCTACTATCTACCCTACTGTCTCCTAACATCTACCCTACTGTCTCCCTGTGTTCAACCTCAGTAACAACATCTACCCTACTGTCTCCTAACATCTACCCTACTGTCTCCATGTGTTCACCCTCAGTAACAACATCTACCCTACTGTCTCCTGTGTCCACCCTCAGTAACAACATCTACCCTACTGTCTCCCTAACATCTACCCTACTGTCTCCCTAACATCTACCCTACTGTCTCCCTAACATCTACCCTACTGTCTCCTGTGTTCAACCTCAGTAACAACATCTACCCTACTGTCTCCCTAACAACTACCCTACTGTCTCCATGTGTTCACCCTCAGTAACAACATCTACCCTACTGTCTCCTAACATCTACCCTACTGTCTCCCTAACATCTGCCCTACTGTCTCCTAACATCTACCCTACTGTCTCCTAACATCTACCCTACTGTCTCCCTAACATCTACCCTACTGTCTCCCTAACATCTACCCTACTGTCTCCTGTGTCCACCCTCAGTAACAACATCTACCCTACTGTCTCCCTGTGTCCACCCTCAGTAACAACATCTACCCTACTGTCTCCTAACATCTACCTTACTGTCTCCTAACATCTACCCTACTGTCTCCCTAACATCTACCCTACTGTCTCCCCGTGTCCACCCTCAGTAACAACATCTACCCTACTGTCTCCCTGTGTCCACCCTCAGTAACAACATCTACCCTACTGTCTCCCTAACATCTACCTTACTGTCTCCCTAACATCTACCCTACTGTCTCCCTAACATCTACCCTACTGTCTCCCTAACATCTACCCTACTGTCTCCCTGTGTTCACCCTCAGTAACAAAATCTACCCTACTGTCTCCCTAACAACTACCCTACTGTCTCCCTGACATCTACCCTACTGTCTCCCTGTGTCCACCCTCAGTAACAACATCTACCCTACTGTCTCCCTAACATCTACCCTTCTGTCTCCCTAACATCTACCCTACTGTCTCCATGTGTTCAACCTCAGTAACAACATCTACCCTACTGTCTCCCTAACAACTACCCTACTGTCTCCATGTGTTCACCCTCAGTAACAACATCTACCCTACTGTCTCCCTAACATCTACCCTACTGTCTCCCTAACATCTACCCTACTGTCTCCCTAACATCTACCCTACTGTCTCCCTAACATCTACCCTACTGTCTCCCTAACATCTACCCTACTGTCTCCCTAACATCTACCCTACTGTCTCCATGTGTTCACCCTCAGTAACAACATCTACCCGAACACCCTACCATCCTAACCTCTAAACTCTACTAACTAACCATGTCTATTATATTGTCCCAGTAGGGAGGTGAGTGACAGGAAGACTCTACTAACAAACCATGTCTATTATATTGTCCCAGTAGAGAGGTGAGTGATTAGAAGACTCTACTAACTAACCATGTCTATTATATTGTCCCAGTAGAGAGGTGAGTGACAGGAAGACTCTACTAACTAACCATGTCTATTATATTGTCCCAGTAGAGAGGTGAGTGATTAGAAGACTCTACTATCTAACCATGTCTATTATATTGTCCCAGTAGAGAGGTGAGTGACAGGAAGACTCTACTAACAAACCATGTCTATTATATTGTCCCAGTAGAGAGGTGAGTGATTAGAAGACTCTACTATCTAACCATGTCTATTATATTGTCCCAGTAGAGAGGTGAGTGATTAGAAGACTCTACTATCTAACCATGTCTATTATATTGTCCCAGTAGAGAGGTGAGTGATTAGAAGACTCTACTAACTAACCATGTCTATTATATTGTCCCAGTAGAGAGGTGAGTGACAGGAAGACTCTACTAACTAACCATGTCTATTATATTGTCCCAGTAGAGAGGTGAGTGACAGGAAGACTCTGTCTCTATATCATGTATTAATTTGATATAAAGTGTAGTGGGCATTATAGATAATACAGTATAACGTGTGTTAGTACATCAAGCCCTATGACTCTACCTCCTGCCAATCTCCTCCTACACTTTCTCTCCAGTACATCGTCCCTGTACAGGTGTGGTGACTGGGACGATCTACCAAATACGCCTCTGAAATATTTAAAACGTTCCATGGTGCGTTTCGGGAACAAAAGTGATTGTTTATTAATTCAAGGACACAGGTATAGCATCATCGGGAATACTGCTAGGATGTGACATTAAAATGGAATCCCTGCCCAGTAGGTGTTGGGTGAACCGTATAAATATCCTTAAACCCTGCACCCAGATCTGTATGTGCAGCAGATTGGTCTGAATATGGTTGTCGTGCCGAGCTGGAGAGAAGGTTACGTGTCTGGCATTCAAAGGAACAAACAGAGCAGAGAGGAGTTGGCTGGAGCACATCCAGATGGGACCAGGCTAGCTTCACTGAGATGACACATCCAGATGAGACCGGGCTAGCTTCATTGAGATGACACATCCAAATGAGACCGGGCTACCTTCACTGAGATGACACATCCAGATGAGACCAGGCTAGCTTTATTGAGATGACACATCCAGATGGGACAAGGCTAGCTTCATTGAGATGACACATCCAGATGGGACCAGGCTAGCTTCACTGAGATGACACATCCAGATGAGACTGGGCTAGCTTCATTGAGATGACACATCCAAATGAGACTGGGCTACCTTCACTGAGATGACACATCCAAATGAGACCGGGCTACCTTCACTGAGATGACACATCCAGATGAGACCAGGCTAGCTTTATTGAGATGACACATCCAGATGGGACAAGGCTAGCTTCACTGAGATGACACATCCAGATGGGACCAGGCTAGCTTCACTGAGATGACACATCCAGATGAGACCAGGCTAGCTTCATTGAGATGACACATCCAGATGAGACCAGGCTAGCTTCACTGAGATGACACATCCAGATGGGACCAGGCTAGCTTCACTGAGATGACACATCCAGATGAGACCAGGCTAGCTTCACTGAGATGACACATCCAGATGAGACCAGGCTAGCTTCATTAAGATGACACATCCAGATGGGACCAGGCTAGCTTCACTGAGATGACACATCCAGATGAGACCGGGCTAGCTTCATTGAGATGACACATCCAGATGAGACCAGGCTAGCTTCACTGAGATGACACATCCAGATGAGACCGGGCTAGCTTCATTGAGATGACACATCCAGATGAGACCAGGCTAGCTTCATTGAGATGACACATCCAGATGGGACCAGGCTAGCTTCACTGAGATGACACATCCAGATGAGACCAGGCTAGCTTCATTGAGATGACACATCCAAATGAGACTGGGCTACCTTCACTGAGATGACACATCCAGATGAGACCGGGCTAGCTTCATTGAGATGACACATCCAGATGGGACCAGGCTAGCTTCATTGAGATGACACATCCAGATGAGACCAGGCTAGCTTCACTGAGATGACACATCCAGATGAGACCAGGCTAGCTTCACTGAGATGACACATCCAGATGAGACCAGGCTAGCTTCATTGAGATGACACATCCAGATGGGACCAGGCTAGCTTCATTGAGATGACACATCCAGATGAGACCAGGCTAGCTTCACTGAGATGACACATCCAGATGAGACCAGGCTAGCTTCATTGAGATGACACATCCAGATGGGACCAGGCTAGCTTCATTGAGATGACACATCCAGATGAGACCAGGCTAGCTTCATTGAGATGACACATCCAGATGAGACCAGGCTAGCTTCACTGAGATGACACATACAAATGAGACCAGGCTACCTTCATTGAGATGACACATGCACATGAGACCAGGCGAGCTTCACTGAGATGACACATCCAGATGAGACCGGGCTAGCTTCATTGAGATGACATATCCAGATGGGACCAGGCTAGCTTCATTGAGATGACACATCCAGATGAGACCGGGCTAGCTTCATTGAGATGACACATCCAGATGAGACCAGGCTAGCTTCATTGAGATGACACATCCAGATGAGACCGGGCTAGCTTCACTGAGATGACACATTATATATTAATCTAAACCATAGCATCATATGTGGGCAGTGGACAAGGCTATGCATTATTGAGATGATAAATAAAGATTCATTATGTATTTAGTAACATACCATCACTATAAATAACATAGCCCCCCTCACATCAATCTGGACCTTGAAGCCAGTTCCACTGTTTTTTATCTGGGACTGATTTAGACCTGGGACACCAGGTGGGTGATTCCTCTCTAATCGGGGACTGGTTTAGACCTGGGACACCAGCTGGGTGATTCCCCTCTAATCAGGGACTGATTTGGACCTGGGACACCAAGTGGGTGAATCCCCTGTAAACAGGGACTGATTTAGACCTGGGACACCAGGTGGGTGATTCCCCTCTAATCTGGGACTGATTTAGACCTGGGACACCAGGTGGGTGATTCCCCTCTAATCTGGGACTGATTTAGACCTGGGACACCAGGTGGGTGATTCCCCTCTAATCTGGGACTGATTTAGACCTGGGACACCAGGTGGGTGAATCCCCTCTAGTCAGGGACCGATTTAGACCTGGGACACCAGGTGGGTGAATCCCCTCTAATCAGGGCCTGATTTAGACCTGGGGCACCAGGTGGGTGATTCCCCTCTAATCAGGGCCTGATTTAGACCTGGGACACCAGGTGGGTGATTCCCCTCTAATCAGGGACTGATTTAGACCTGGGATACCAGGTGGGTGATTCCCCTCTAATCAGGGCATGATTTAGACCTGGGACACCAGGTGGGTGATTCCCCTCTAATCAGGGCCTGATTTAGACCTGGGACACCAGGTGGGTGAATCCCCTCTAATCAGGGACTGATTTAGACCTGGAACACCAGGTGGGTGATTCCCCTCTAATCAGGGCCTGATTTAGACCTGGGGCACCAGGTGGGTGATTCCCCTCTAATCAGGGCCTGATTTAGACCTGGGACACCAGGTGGGTGATTCCCCTCTAATCAGGGACTGATTTAGACCTGGGATACCAGGTGGGTGATTCCCCTCTAATCAGGGCATGATTTAGACCTGGGACACCAGGTGGGTGATTCCCCTCTAATCAGGGCCTGATTTAGACCTGGGACACCAGGTGGGTGAATCCCCTCTAATCAGGGACTGATTTAGACCTGGAACACCAGGTGGGTGATTCCCCTCTAATCAGGGCATGATTTAGACCTGGGACACCAGGTGGGTGAATCCCCTCTAATCAGGGACTGATTTAGACCTGGGATACCAGGTGGGTGATTCCCCTCTAATCAGGGCCTGATTTAGACCTGGGACACCAGGTGGGTGATTCCCCTCTAATCAGGGCCTGATTTAGACCTGGGCCACCAGGTGGGTGATTCCCCTCTAATCAGGGACTGATTTAGACCTGGAACACCAGGTGGGTGATTCCCCTCTAATCAGGGCATGATTTAGACCTGGGACACCAGGTGGGTGAATCCCCTCTAATCAGGGACTGATTTAGACCTGGGATACCAGGTGGGTGATTCCCCTCTAATCAGGGCCTGATTTAGACCTGGGACACCAGGTGGGTGATATTAATGATTAGGTATAACAGAAAAGCAGCAGTTGTCCGGACCTTGTAGGGATCAGATTGTAAATCCCCCTGTTATAGAGGCTAACATACCGTCACATGTGGGCAGAGGATGGCTCCACCAGTGGTTCTCCCCACAGACCAGCGGTTCCTCATGACTGAGCCGGTATCCCTGGTCACACTGGAACGACACCGTGGACCCGATGGCCAGGTCATGGCCGTACCGCACGCCGTTCACCGGGATCCCAGGGTCCATGCATGATGATGTGTCCAACGTCACAACTGGTAGGAGCCAAGGTTAAAAAATAAATGATTATTTATACTTTAGGGCCTGTCCAAGTTCATTTGTTAATAACGCTTTAATTTTAGCAAAGATAATTTTATCACCATACATTGTTTTCATTTTTTATTTATTTTTTTGAGGGGGCCGCAGTTAATCGCATCTCCATTTTTTTTTATCCAAAAGGTATTTGTTTCCTCAGGGACCGTTTTGAGCGCAACACACAACATGCTCTTTGCTCTGCTGTGCTCTTGGTATCAGCTCAGTGGGCAGCTCAGTTGGCAGTTTTAAGGAAAACTTACAGAAAGTTCAACTATAAACACGTTCCCAGGCATTTCTTTAGATTACAGCAAAAAAAAAACATAATTTGCACTGAAGTAGCTAGCTATTTATGCTAATGTTAGCTAGCTAGCTATTTATGCTAATGTTAGCTAGCTATTTATGCTAATGTTAGCCAGCTATTTATGCTAATGTTAGCTAGCTAGCTAGCTATTTATGCTAATGTTTGCTAGCTAGCTAACTAACTAATCAAATGAGAATGTTTAGATTGCCAACTCTCGTGTCCCACATTGATTTTAAAGAACAGAACTTCCATTCCATTTAGCTATTGTCTGTGTTGTAGTTCTCTTAGCTATTGTCTGTGTTGTAGTTCTCTTATCTATTGTCTGTGTTGTAGTTCTCTTAGCTATTGTCTGTGTTGTAGTTCAATTAGCTATTGTCTGTGTTGTAGTTCTCTTATCTATTGTCTGTGTTGTAGTTCTCTTATCTATTGTCTGTGTTGTAGTTCTCTTAGCTATTGTCTGTGTTGTAGTTCTCTTAGCTATTGTCTGTGTTGTAGTTCTCTTAGCTATTGTCTGTGTTGTAGTTCTCTTAGCTATTGTCTGTGTTGTAGTTCTCTTAGCTATTGTCTGTGTTGTAGTTCTCTTAGCTATTGTCTGTGTTGTAGTTCTCTTAGCTATTGTCTGTGTTGTAGTTCTCTTATCTATTGTCTGTGTTGTAGTTCTCTTAGCTATTGTCTTTGTTGTAGTTCTCTTAGCTATTGTCTTTGTTGTAGTTCTCTTAGCTATTGTCTGTGTTGTAGTTCGCTTAGCTATTGTCTTTGTTGTAGTTCTCTTAGCTATTGTCTGTGTTGTAGTTCTCTTAACTATTGTCTGTGTTGTAGTTCTCTTAGCTATTGTCTTTGTTGTAGTTCTCTTAGCTATTGTCTGTGTTGTAGTTCTCTTAGCTATTGTCTTTGTTGTAGTTCTCTTAGCTATTGTCTTTGTTGTAGTTCTCTTAGCTATTGTCTTTGTTGTAGTTCTCTTAGCTATTGTCTTTGTTGTAGTTCTCTTAGCTATTGTCTTTGTTGTAGTTCTCTTAGCTATTGTCTTTGTTGTAGTTCTCTTAGCTATTGTCTGTGTTGTAGTTCTATTAGCTATTGTCTGTGTTGTAGTTCTCTTAGCTATTGTCTTTGTTGTAGTTCTCTTAGCTATTGTCTTTGTTGTAGTTCTCTTAGCTATTGTCTTTGTTGTAGTTCTCTTAGCTATTGTCTTTGTTGTAGTTCTCTTAGCTATTGTCTTTGTTGCAGTTCTCTTATCTATTGTCTGTGTTGTAGTTCTCTTAGCTATTGTCTTTGTTGTAGTTCTCTTAGCTATTGTCTTTGTTGTAGTTCTCTTAGCTATTGTCTTTGTTGTAGTTCTCTTAGCTATTGTCTTTGTTGTAGTTCTCTTAGCTATTGTCTTTGTTGTAGTTCTCTTATCTGTTGTCTGTGTTGTAGTTCTCTTAGCTATTGTCTGTGTTGTAGTTCTCTTAGCTATTGTCTTTGTTGTAGTTCTCTTATCTATTGTCTGTGTTGTAGTTCTCTTAGCTATTGTCTTTGTTGTAGTTCTCTTATCTATTGTCTTTGTTGTAGTTCTCTTAGCTATTGTCTTTGTTGTAGTTCTCTTAGCTATTGTCTTTGTTGTAGTTCTCTTAGCTATTGTCTTTGTTGTAGTTCTCAGGTCAGAAGATTTAAAGGGGCAGTGTAGTTAAAAACGTTTGTTTGTTTTTTTTTTTTTATATATTATTTTCACAAGTTATAAGTTTAAGAAAATGCACATCAATGTGAGTACAAAAATGTTACCATATCCCAACTACCCACCCTCCCTCCACATAACACATCCATCCCCCAAACCCTCCCTACCTCATCTGACTCTGGGTCAGTAGATAAAGGGCTTCATCTGACTCTGGGTCAGTAGATGAAGGACCTCATCTGACTCTGGGTCAGTAGATAAAGGACCTCATCTGACTCTGGGTCAGTAGATAAAGGACCTCATCTGACTCTGGGTCAGTAGATAAAGGGCTTCATCTGACTTTGGGTCAGTAGATAAAGGGCCTCATCTGACTCTGGGTCAGTAGATAAAGGACCTCATCTGACTCTGGGTCAGTAGATAAAGGGCCTCATCTGACTCTGGGTCAGTAGATAAAGGGCCTCATCTGACTCTGGGTCAGTAGATAAAGGGCCTCATCTGACTCTGGGTCAGTAGATAAAGGGCCTCATCTGACTCTGGGTCAGTAGATAAAGGGCCTCATCTGACTCTGGGTCAGTAGATAAAGGGCCTCATCTGACTCTGGGTCAGTAGATAAAGGGCCTCATCTGACTCTGGGTCAGTAGATAAAGGGCCTCATCTGACTCTGGGTCAGTAGATAAAGGACCTCATCTGACTCTGGGTCAGTAGATAAAGGGCCTCATCTGACTCTGGGTCAGTAGATAAAGGGCCTCATCTGACTCTGGGTCAGTAGATAAAGGGCCTCATCTGACTCTGGGTCAGTAGATAAAGGACCTCATCAGACTCTGGGTCAGTAGATAAAGGGACTCATCTGACTCTGGGTCAGTAAATAAAGGGCCTCATCTGACTCTGGGTCAGTAGATAAAGGGCCTCATCTGACTCTGGGTCAGTAGATAAAGGGCCTCATCAGACTCTGGGTCAGTAGATAAAGGGACTCATCTGACTCTGGGTCAGTAAATAAAGGGCCTCATCTGACTCTGGGTCAGTAGATAAAGGGCCTCATCTGACTCTGGGTCAGTAGATAAAGGGCCTCATCTGACTCTGGGTCAGTAGATAAAGGGCCTCATCTGACTCTGGGTCAGTAGATAAAGGGCCTCATCTGACTCTGGGTCAGTAGATAAAGGACCTCATCTGACTCTGGGTCAGTAGATAAAGGGCCTCATCTGACTCTGGGTCAGTAGATAAAGGGCCTCATCTGACTCTGGGTCAGTAGGATCTAAAGGGGCTAATTGTCAAAATGTCGAAGTATCCCTGTAAACATCTTGAATTAGAGTCAAATTGAATACATTTAAAAAAAAATATTAATCACGATTAACTACAGAAAATCATGCGATTTAATTGTGATTCATTATTTTAATAATTAGACAGCCTTAATTTACATATTGATAGAATCCTACAATAGTTCCAGTTTGGGACAGGATTAATAAATTCCATAAATGTTCTGTACAGAAAGAAGCAACGGCCGTCACTCCTGCTCCATCTCTCTGGCGCTCGTTATCGACAGTTTTCTCATTACTACGCACACCTGTCACCATCGTTATGTGCACCTGCGCCTCATGAGACTCACCTGGACTCATCACATTCCTGATTACCATCCCCCTGTATCTGTCACTCCCTTTGGTTCTTTCCTCAGGCGTTATTGACTCTGTTGAACGTCCTTACGCTGCTCGTGTTTCTTGTTTTGTTCCTAGTTCGTTTATTTATTAAATTCACTCCCTTGCTTCTCGTTTATTAGCGTACACGTTACAATAGCAGTGTGTTGAGCTAACTAGGGGTCCCACAGATCATTTTATGGTGGAGAAAATGTCACTCATTCTCTTTATTTTAGTAGCTGAAATGCTTTCCAGAGCAAATACAGGAAGTCAGGAAGTCAGTTTATTCTACAGGAAGTTGGGAAATCAGTTTATTCTACAGGAAGTCAGGAAATCAGTTTATTCTACAGGAAGTCAGGAAATCAGTTTATTCTACAGGAAATCAGTTTATTCTACAGGAAGTCAGTTTATTCTACAGGAAGTCAGGAAATCAGTTTATTCTACAGGAAGTCAGTTTATTCTACAGGAAGTCAGGAAATCAGTTTATTCTACAGGAAGTTGGGAAATCAGTTTATTCTACAGGAAGTCAGTTTATTCTACAGGAAGTTGGGAAATCAGTTTATTCTACAGGAAGTCAGGAAATCAGTTTATTCTACAGGAAGTCAGTTTATTCTACAGGAAGTTGGGAAATCAGTTTATTCTACAGGAAGTCAGGAAATCAGTTTATTCTACAGGAAGTCAGGAAGTCAGTTTATTCTACAGGAAGTCAGGAAATCAGTTTATTCTACAGGAAGTCAGTTTATTCTACAGGAAGTCAGGAAACTCTACGACCCAGATATAACTCAGACTACCTATTGTACATCATAAGTAGGGCCCGTCGTGGCCCTTATCTTACTGATCAGAGCGGTGTGTATGTTTGCTGCTTGATAAGAAGGAATCAAGAACAGTCTCATAGGGTCTCATTAAGAGTTGAGACAAGACTGTACATCCACAACTCAGACTTTCACATAAATCATTCTTTGAACTTCAATAAAACTCAAGATAATGGTTTTGGAAATAGAGCTTGTTGTCGTCTCAACTTATTTTCATTAATTGATATCAATGGGAGACTTGTACCATATATGTGTTTGTCAGAACACCAGTCATAGCGGCCACAAAAAAAAAACATCTTGTTATTATCTCACTCTCGTAGAAGATCTTGAAGCCGCTGTTGGATCTGCTGTTGTCGGTGGTGAAGAGGAGGTAGATGAAGTTACTACTGCTGAACAGGAACTGTGGGACCTGGGTCCCGTTGAACGAGCCAATCAGAGGCGAGAGCAGGTTGGGACCATCATGCAACTCCAGGAAGTCATAGCTGAGCTCCGTCTGGAACCTGACACACGGGGAAAGAGAAGAGATGGAATGGAAGAGAAGGAAGAGAAGGGAGAGGAGAGGAGAGGAGAGGAGAGAGAAGAGAGAGAAGAGAAGAGAAGAGAAGAGAGAAGAAATCCAGAACTCAGAAGAGAAGAGAAGAGAAGAGAAGAGAAAGAAGAGAAGGGAGAGGAAGGGAGAGAGGAGAGGAGAGGAGAGGAGAGAGGAGAGGAGAGGAGAGGAGAGGAGAGGAGAGAGAAGAGAAGAGAAGAAAAGAGAAGAGAAGAGAAGAGAGAGAAGAGAAGAGAGAGGAGAAGAGAGGAGAGAGAAGAGAAGAGAAGAGAGGAGGGAGAGGAGAGGAGAGGAGAGGAGAGGAGAGGAGAGGAGAGGAGAGGAGAGGAAAGGAGAGGAGAGGAGAGGAGAGGAGAGGGAGAAAGAGAGAGGAGAGGAGAGGAGAGGAGAAAGGAAGTGAAGAGGAGAGGAGAGGAGAGGAGAGGAGAGGAGAGGAGAGGAGAGGAGAGGAGAGGAGAAGAGAAGAGAGGAGAAAGGGAAGGGAGGAGAAAGGGAAGTGAAGAGGAGAGGAGAGGAGAAGCGAGGCAAGGAGAGGAGAGGAGAGGAGAGGAGAAAGGGAAGTGAAGAGAGGAGAGGAGAGGCGAAGCGAGGCAAGGAGAGGAGAGGAGAGGAGAGGAGAGGAGAGGAGAGGAGAGGAGAGGAGAGGAGAAGAGGAGAGGAGAGGAGAGGAGGTACAGGTATCATGGTTTGTGTGCAGGTATAAATCTGATTTGTCGGTTTGAAACCGTAAGCAGTTCTCTCTTTCTTTCATTAATTAATTATATCCCTATATCCGTCCAGTCCTCTACAGTACAATAATTAATTAATTAATTCCTCCATCCATCCATCCAGCCACCCACCCTTCTACCCAATCATCCATTCTTATGGCCATTGTCCATCCACCCGCCCGCCCATCCATCCATCCATCCATCCATCCATCCATCCACCCATCCACCCATCCATCCATCCATCCATCCTGACCAGAAATGCTTCACACAGCAATTGCTTCCAATAAGTTTTCGTGGTTAAGATCTCACCATTTTAAAATATTTTTATACTTATTTTATTTAACCTTTATTTAATTAGGCAATTTCATTGGACAGGACATATATCTGCTTAGGCCATTCAGGCCCTCCAGTCCTCTACAGTATAAAACAGATGACATCAGAGCTCTACATCCCTCCAGTCCTCTACAGTATAAAACAGATGACATCAGAGCTCTACATCCCTCCAGTCCTCTACAGTATAAAACAGATGACATCAGAGCTCTACATCCCTCCAGTCCTCTACAGTATAAAACAGATGACATCAGAGCTCTACATCCCTCCAGTCCTCCACAGTATAAAACAGATGACATCAGAGCTCTACATCCCTCAGTCCTCTACAGTATAAAACAGATGACATCAGAGCTCTATATCCCTCCAGTCCTCTACAGTATAAAACAGATGACATCAGAGCTCTACATCCCTCCAGTCCTCTACAGTATAAAACAGATGACATCAGAGCTCTACATCCCTCCAGTCCTCTACAGTATAAAACAGATGACATCAGAGCTCTACATCCCTCCAGTCCTCTACAGTATAAAACAGATGACCACAGAGCTCTACATCCCTCCAGTCCTCTACAGTATAAAACAGATGACATCAGAGCTCTACATCCCTCCAGTCCTCTACAGTATAAAACAGATGACATCAGAGCTCTACATCCCTCCAGTCCTCTACAGTATAAAACAGATGACATCAGAGCTCTACATCCCTCCAGTCCTCTACAGTATAAAACAGATGACATCAGAGCTCTACATCCCTCCAGTCCTCTACAGTATAAAACAGATGACATCAGAGCTCTACATCCCTCCAGTCCTCTACAGTATAAAACAGATGACATCAGAGCTCTACATCCCTCCAGTCCTCTACAGTATAAAACAGATGACATCAGAGCTCTACATCCCTCCAGTCCTCTACAGTATAAAACAGATGACATCAGAGCTCAGAGCTCTACATCCCTCCAGTCCTCTACAGTATAAAACAGATGACATCAGAGCTCTACATCCCTCCAGTCCTCTACAGTATAAAACAGATGACATCAGAGCTCTACATCCCTCCAGTCCTCTACAGTATAAAACAGATGACATCAGAGCTCTACATCCCTCCAGTCCTCTACAGTATAAAACAGATGACATCAGAGCTCTACATCCCTCCAGTCCTCTACAGTATAAAACAGATGACATCAGAGCTCTACATCCCTCCAGTCCTCTACAGTATAAAACAGATGACATCAGAGCTCTACATCCCTCCAGTCCTCTACAGTATAAAACAGATGACATCAGAGCTCTACATCCCTCCAGTCCTCTACAGTATAAAACAGATGACATCAGAGCTCTACATCCTCCAGTCCTCTACAGTATAAAACAGATGACATCAGAGCTCTACATCCCTCCAGTCCTCTACAGTATAAAACAGATGACATCAGAGCTCTACATCCCTCCAGTCCTCTACAGTATAAAACAGATGACATCAGAGCTCTACATCCCTCCAGTCCTCTACAGTATAAAACAGATGACATCAGAGCTCTACATCCCTCCAGTCCTCTACAGTATAAAACAGATGACATCAGAGCTCTACATCCCTCCAGTCCTCTACAGTATAAAACAGATGACATCAGAGCTCTACATCCCTCCAGTCCTCTACAGTATAAAACAGATGACATCAGAGCTCTACATCCCTCCAGTCCTCTACAGTATAAAACAGATGACATCAGAGCTCTACATCCCTCCAGTCCTCTACAGTATAAAACAGATGACATCAGAGCTCTACATCCTCCAGTCCTCTACAGTATAAAACAGATGACATCAGAGCTCTACATCCCTCCAGTCCTCTACAGTATAAAACAGATGACATCAGAGCTCTACATCCCTCCAGTCCTCTACAGTATAAAACAGATGACATCAGAGCTCTACATCCCTCCAGTCCTCTACAGTATAAAACAGATGACATCAGAGCTCTACATCCCTCCAGTCCTCTACAGTATAAAACAGATGACATCAGAGCTCTACATCCCTCCAGTCCTCTACAGTATAAAACAGATGACATCAGAGCTCTACATCCCTCCAGTCCTCTACAGTATAAAACAGATGACATCAGAGCTCTACATCCCTCCAGTCCTCTACAGTATAAAACAGATGACATCAGAGCTCTACATCCCTCCAGTCCTCTACAGTATAAAACAGATGACATCAGAGCTCTACATCCCTCCAGTCCTCTACAGTATAAAACAGATGACATCAGAGCTCTACATCCCTCCAGTCCTCTACAGTATAAAACAGATGACATCAGAGCTCTACATCCCTCCAGTCCTCTACAGTATAAAACAGATGACATCAGAGCTCTACATCCCTCCAGTCCTCTACAGTATAAAACAGATGACATCAGAGCTCTACATCCTCCAGTCCTCTACAGTATAAAACAGATGACATCAGAGCTCTACATCCCTCCAGTCCTCTACAGTATAAAACAGATGACATCAGAGCTCTACATCCCTCCAGTCCTCTACAGTATAAAACAGATGACATCAGAGCTCTACATCCCTCCAGTCCTCTACAGTATAAAACAGATGACATCAGAGCTCTACATCCCTCCAGTCCTCTACAGTATAAAACAGATGACATCAGAGCTCTACATCCCTCCAGTCCTCTACAGTATAAAACAGATGACATCAGAGCTCTACATCCCTCCAGTCCTCTACAGTATAAAACAGATGACATCAGAGCTCTACATCCCTCCAGTCCTCTACAGTATAAAACAGATGACCACAGAGCTCTACATCCCTCCAGTCCTCTACAGTATAAAACAGATGACATCAGAGCTCTACATCCCTCCAGTCCTCTACAGTATAAAACAGATGACATCAGAGCTCTACATCCCTCCAGTCCTCTACAGTATAAAACAGATGACATCAGAGCTCTCCATCCCTCCAGTCCTCTACAGTATAAAACAGATGACATCAGAGCTCTACATCCCTCCAGTCCTCTACAGTATAAAACAGATGACATCAGAGCTCTACATCCCTCCAGTCCTCTACAGTATAAAACAGATGACATCAGAGCTCTACATCCCTCCAGTCCTCTACAGTATAAAACAGATGACATCAGCTAACTCAGAGCTCTACATCAATAACATTTTAAAACAGCCTACTGAGAGAAACACAATGCAGTCTATAGTAATTAACATAACATCTGAAATACAATACAGGATCAAGCCCCATTCAGCCAATCAAAAGTACCCAACAGAAAGCAATGGACAATTTGAAGGAGACACACTTTTGTCTATAACATTAATCTAAAATCTGAAGTACAGTCTAATCTGATTTGGGGATTGAGTTACATACATCATCTCACTTTTGAAACCATTTCCCCAGTCTAAAGCAATGAGTATCAACCCCAGTCTAAAGCAATGAGTATCAACCCCCAGTGTAAAGCAAGGAGCATCAACCCCCAGTCTAAAGCAAGGAGCATCAACCCCCAGTCTAAAGCAAGGAGCATCAACCTCCAGTCTAAAGCAAGGAGCATCAACCCCCAGTCTAAAGCAAGGAGTATCAACCCCCAGTCTAAAGCAAGGAGCATCAACCCCCAGTCTAAAGCAAGGAGTATCAACCTCCAGTCTAAAGCAAGGAGTATCAACCTCCAGTCTAAAGCAAGGAGCATCAACCCCAGTCTAAAGCAAGGAGCATCAACCCCCAGTCTAAAGCAAGGAGTATCAACCCCCAGTCTAAAGCAAGGAGTATCAACCCCAGTCTAAAGCAAGGAGCATCAACCCCCAGTCTAAAGCAAGGAGCATCAACCCCCAGTCTAAAGCAAGGAGTATCAACCCCCAGTCTAAAGCAAGGAGCATCAACCCCCTAGTCTAAAGCAAGGAGCATCAACCCCCAGTCTAAAGCAAGGAGCATCAACCCCCAGTCTAAAGCAAGGAGCATCAACCCCAGTCTAAAGCAAGGAGCATCATCCCCCAGTCTAAAGCAAGGAGCATCAACCCCCAGTCTAAAGCAAGGAGTATCAACCCCCAGTCTAAAGCAAGGAGTATCAACCCCCAGTCTAAAGCAAGGAGCATCAACCCCCAGTCTAAAGCAAGGAGTATCAACCCCCAGTCTCTAAAGCAAGGAGCATCAACCCCCAGTCTAAAGCAAGGAGCATCAACCCCCAGTCTAAAGCAAGGAGCATCAACCCCCAGTCTAAAGCAAGGAGCATCAACCTCCAGTCTAAAGCAAGGAGTATCAACCCCAGTCTAAAGGAGCAAGTCTAAAGCAAGGAGCATCAACCCCCAGTCTAAAGCAAGGAGCATCAACCCCAGTCTAAAGCAAGGAGCATCAACCCCAGTCTAAAGCAAGGAGCATCAACCCCAGTCTAAAGCAAGGAGCATCAACCCCAGTCTAAAGCAAGGAGCATCAACCCCCAGTCTAAAGCAAGGAGCATCAACCTCCAGTCTAAAGCAAGGAGCATCAACCCCCAGTCTAAAGCAAGGAGCATCAACCCCAGTCTAAAGCAAGGAGCATCAACCCCCAGTCTAAAGCAAGGAGCATCAACCCCCAGTCTAAAGCAAGGAGCATCAACCCCAGTCTAAAGCAAGGAGCATCAACCCCCAGTCTAAAGCAAGGAGCATCAACCCCAGTCTAAAGCAAGGAGCATCAACCCCCAGTCTAAAGCAAGGAGTATCAACCCCAGTCTAAAGCAAGGAGCATCAACCCCAGTCTAAAGCAAGGAGCATCAACCCCCAGTCTAAAGCAAGGAGTATCAACCCCAGTCTAAAGCAAGGAGCATCAACCCCCAGTCTAAAGCAAGGAGCATCAACCTTTTGGAGAGAAAAAAAAAAAAGTGATATATTTTAGCCTCTGAATTTTTGGAGAGTCTTTCCCTATCTGGGCTTCTGGCTGCTGTGCTGTCATACAGACCTGTCAAAACTGATCTTGACAGAGCGTCCGGGCGCCGCCTCGATGACCCACTCACAGCTGAGGGAGTCCTTATAGTATCCAGGCCACCCTGGGGACAGGATCACTCCAAACGGAGCAGAGTAGTGGCCTCCACATGGGGCTATACAGGGTCAGGGAGGGAGGGAGGGAGGGAGGGAGGGAGGGAGGGAGGGAGGGAGGGGAGGGAGGGAGGGAGGGGGAGAGGGAGGGAGGGAGGGAGGTGGGAGGGAGGGGAAGAGAGGGAGGAGGGAGGGAGGGAGGGAGGGAGGGGGGAGGGAGGGAGGGAGGGAGGGAGGGAGGGGGAGAGGGAGGGGAGGGAGGTGGGAGAGAGAGAATATGTTACAGTAGATACATCTCTGACTCTACACGAGGTTCTACAGTAGATACATCTCTCTGACTCTACACCAGGTTCTACAGTAGATACATCTCTCTGACTCTACACCAGGTTCCTCTACTACAGTAGATACATCTCTCTGACTCTACACCAGGTTCCTCTACTACAGTAGATACATCTCTCTGACTCTACACCAGGTTCCTCTACTACAGTAGATACATCTCTCTGACTCTACACCAGGTTCCTCTACTACAGTAGATACATCTCTCTGACTCTACACCAGGTTCCTCTACTACAGTAGATACATCTCTCTGACTCTACACCAGGTTCCTCTACTACAGTAGATACATCTCTCTGACTCTACACCAGGTTCTACAGTAGATACATCTCTCTGACTCTACACCAGGTTCTACAGTAGATACATCTCTCTGACTCTACACCAGGTTCCTCTACTACAGTAGATACATCTCTCTGACTCTACACCAGGTTCCTCTACTACAGTAGATACATCTCTCTGACTCTACACCAGGTTCCTCTACTAGTAGATACATCTCTCTGACTCTACACCAGGCTCCTCTCTCTGACTACAGTAGATACATCTCTCTGACTCTACACCAGGTTCCTCTACTACAGTAGATACATCTCTCTGACTCTACACCAGGCTCCTCTACTACAGTAGATACATCTCTCTGACTCTACACCAGGTTCTACAGTAGATACATCTCTGACTCTACACCAGGTTCCTCTCTACAGTAGATACATCTCTCTGACTCTACACCAGGTTCCTCTACTACAGTAGATACATCTCTCTGACTCTACACCAGGTTCTACAGTAAATACATCTCTAACAGTATATCAGATCACTGCCTCCCTCTCTCCCTCTGTGGATTTAGGAATTAAAAAACGACTTCTGCTTGCACTTGATAAAGTATAAAACCATGTAGAAAGTATGGAGGAATTATAATGTCCCTATATATTTTAGAAATCGCTGCCCCTTTCCTGTCCTGCAAATGGACTTTGACAACTAAATTGGTTAAACATCTATTACTGCGTTGAATTTGGGGACCCGTTCCCTGAGAACTAAAAGGATTCGTCCGCTCTGCCTCACGACAATTATTATTACGGCTACAGCCCTGTTATCAGACACTGACAGGTCCCAGGAGGGGTAACAATATTATTATTACGGCTACAGCCCTGTTATCAGACACTGACAGGTACCAGGAGGGGTAACAATACATATTATTATTACGGCTACAGCCCTGTTATCAGACACTGACAGGTCCCAGGAGGGGTAACAATACATGTTATTATTACGGCTACAGCCCTGGTATCAGACACTGACAGGTCCCAGGAGGGGTAACAATACATATTATTACTTACGGCTACAGCCCTGTTATCAGACACTGACAGGTCCCAGGAGGGGTAACAATACATATTATTATTACGGGGCTACAGTCCTGTTATCAGACACTGACAGGTCCCAGGAGGGGTAACAATACATATTATTATTACAGCTACAGCCCTGTTATCAGACACTGACAGGTCCCAGGGAGGGGTAACAATACATATTATTACAGCTACAGCCCTGTTATCAGACACTGACAGGTCCCAGGAGGGGTAACAATACATATTATTATTACGTGCTACAGCCCTGTTATCAGACACACTGACAGGTCCCAGGAGGGGTAAATAATACATATTATTATTACGTGCTAGCCCTGTTATCAGACACTGACAGGTCCCAGGAGGGGTAACAATACATATTATTATTACGGCTACAGCCCTGTTATCAGACACTGACAGGTCCCAGGAGGGGTAACAATACATATTATTATTACGGCTACAGCCCTGTTATCAGACACTGACAGGTCCCAGGAGGGGTAACAATACATATTATTATTATGGCTACAGCCCTGTTATCAGACACTGACAGGTCCCAGGAGGGGTAACAATACATATTATTATTATGGCTACAGCCCTGTTATCAGACACTGACAGGTCCCAGGAGGGGTAACAATACATATTATTATTACGGCTACAGCCCTGTTATCAGACACTGACAGGTCCCAGGAGGGGTAACACATATTATTACGGCTACAGCCCTGTTATCAGACACTGACAGGTCCCAGGAGGTAAATAATACATATTATTATTACGGCTACAGCCCTGTTATCAGACACTGACAGGTCCCTGCAGGAGGGGTAAATACATATTATTACGCTACAGCCCTGTTATCAGACACTGACAGGTCCCAGGAGGGGGTAACAATACATATTATTATTACGGCTACAGCCCTGTTATCAGACACTGACAGGTCCTAGAGGGGTAAACAATACATATTATTATTACTGCTACAGCCCTGTTATCAGACACTGACAGGTCCCAGGAGGGGTAACAATACATATTATTATTACGGCTACAGCCCTGTTATCAGACACTGACAGGTCCCAGAGGTAACACACATATTATTACGGCTACAGCCCTGTTATCAGACACTGACAGGTCCCAGGAGGTAACAATACATATTATTATTAATGGCTACAGCCCTGTTATCAGACACTGACAGGTCCCAGGAGGGGTAACAATATATATTATTATTACGGCTACAGCCCTGTTATCAGACACTGACAGGTCCCAGGAGGGGTAAAATACATATTATTATTACGGCTACAGCCCTGTTATCAGACACTGACAGGTCCCAGAGGGGTAATAATGCATATTATTATTACGGCTACAGCCCTGTTATCAGACACTGACAGGTCCCAGGAGGGGTAACAATGCATATTATTATTACGGCTACAGCCCTGTTATCAGACACTGACAGGTCCCAGGAGGGGTAACAATACATATTATTATTAATGGCTACAGCCCTGTTATCAGACACTGACAGGTCCTGGAGGTAACAATACATGTTATTATTAATGGCTACAGCCCTGTTATCAGACACTGACAGGTCCCAGGAGGGGTAACAATATATATTATTATTATGGCTACAGCCCTGTTATCAGACACTGACAGGTCCCAGGAGGGGTAATAATACATATTATTATTACGGCTACAGCCCTGTTATCAGACACTGACAGGTCCCAGGAGGGGTAACAATACATATTATTATTAATGCTACAGCCCTGTTATCAGACACTGACAGGTCCCAGGAGGGGTAACAATATATATTATTATTACGTGCTACAGCCCTGTTATCAGACACTGACAGGTCCAGAGGGGTAAATAATGCATATTATTATTACGGCTACAGCCCTGTTATCAGACACTGACAGGTCCTAGAGGGGTAAATAATACATATTATTATTACGGCTACAGCCCTGTTATCAGACACTGACAGGTCCCAGGAGGGGTAAATAATACATGTTGGCTATTACGGCTACAGCCCTGTTATCAGACACTGACAGGTCCCAGGAGGGGTAACAATACAGATTATTACAGCCCTGTTATCAGACACTGACAGGTCCTGTGAGGTAACAATGCATATTATTATTACCTGCCCTGTATCAGACACTGACAGGTCCCAGGAGGGGTAAATAATACATATTATTATTACGGCTACAGCCCTGTTATCAGACACTGACAGGTCCCAGGAGGGGTAACACATATATTATTATTACGGCTACAGCCCTGTTATCAGACACTGACAGGTCCCAGGAGGGGTAATAATGCATATTATTATTACGGCTACAGCCCTGTTATCAGACACTGACAGGTCCCAGGAGGGGTAACATGTTATGCATATTTATTATTACAGGCTACAGCCCTGTTATCAGACACTGACAGGTCCCAGGAGGGGGTAAATAACATATACATACGCTACAGCCCCAAGTTATCAGACACTGGGACAGGTCCCAGGAGGTACGCAGCTGTTACAGCCCTGTTATCAGACACTGACAGGTCCCAGGAGGGGTAACAATACATATTATTACGTACAGCCCTGTTATCAGACACTGACAGGTCCCAGGAGGGGTAAACAATATATATTATTACGGCTACAGCCCTGCTTATCAGACACTGACAGGTCCCAGGAGGGGTGTAATGCATATTATTATTACGGCTACAGCCCTGTTATCAGACACTGACAGGTCCCAGGAGGGGTAACAATGTATTATTATTATATATTATCCCAGGAGGGGTATTATGGCTAGCAGCCCTGTTACTGGGACACTGACAGGTCCCAGGAGGGGTAACAATAATATTATTATTACGACAGCCCTGTTATCAGACACTTACAGGTCCCAGAGGTAACAATACATATTATTATTACGGCTACAGCCCTGTTATCAGACACTGACAGGTCCCAGGAGGGGCAACAATACATATTATTATTACGTACAGCCCTGTTATCAGACACTGACAGGTCCCAGAGGGGTAACAATACATATTATTATTACTGCTACAGCCCTGTTATCAGACACTGACAGGTCCCAGGAGGGGTAACAATATATATTATTACGGCTACAGCCCTGTTATCAGACACTGACAGGTCCCAGGAGGGGTACAATACATAGTTGATAGATAGAAAAAATCCATTCATGCTCTCTAATCCTCACATAATATCTCCCGTAAAATAACTTTACAAATCATCCTCTGTAGTCCTTCTCATTTAGAGTATGTTCTGGTGCGGTATAACTGAAGGATACTATCCCCATCCAATAGAAATGTGTTGCTGTTACCTTCACATTTAGAGTATGTTCTGGTGCGGTATAACTGAAGGGATATCACTATCCCCATCCAATAGAAATGTGTCGCTGTTACCTTCACATTTAGAGTATGTTCTGGGTGCGGTATAACTGAAGGATATCACTATCCCCATCCAATAGAAATGTATGAATAATGAATCGTTGTTACCTTCACATTTAGGGATGGGTCCGCTCCACATGACTTGCCTCTCCAGCTGGCAGGTGATAGGTCAGTGCCCTGTCTTGATGAAACCCCTCCTCACAAACCACAGAGACAGAGCTACCTTCCAGCTGGAAACTGTCCCCAACCGTCTGGCGCCCAGAGGGACGCCTGGGTCCGGACACTCGTTGTGGCCAAATGCTGAGAGAGAGGGGGAGAGAGAGAGACACACACAGAGAGAGAGAGAGAGAGAGAGAGAGGAGAGAGAGAGAGAGAGAGAGAGAGAGAGAGAGAGAGAGAGAGAGAGAGAGAGAGAGAGAGAGAGAGAGAGAGAGAGAGAGAACATGATATATAGTGTCTGATGAGAAATAAGGCATTTCAAAAGGAGGACACAGAAAGAAATGTGGCACAAAAAAAGATAACTTT